>NC_056729.1:1747615380-1747620380 GCF_019279795.1 Protopterus annectens | reverse complement strand
ACCTGGAGCTTGCAGTACCAGCACAACACTGTTGTACAAATGGGTAGACAGGCATGGGTTATCTTCTGAGTCCTGGCAAGTGTGTGTATGTGTGCAAGTGTGTATATTTGTAGGATACAGCATTCTGAGGCCACATTCTCCTAATACAATACACCTAGCCATACAGCATAAGGGATAGTGATGTTGCTGACCATCGGAGAGCCATGACAAACCATCACCCTACTATCTCTGTAGCATGTGCAATAGATATATAATCCTTTAGTAGCACTCTTGAGATAGACACGGGGTTGTATTGCAGTCCTGGTCAATGTGTGATTGTGGGTATGTCAGAGTATTATCATGGGTTTCAGTGAGTAAAATATCCAATCTGGGGTGTGGGTGCTGGGTATACTGTCTTTACACCATAGTACCCCCAGTACATATCCCAAGGTCCACTGTATGGGGACCAATGTCACCATCAACCATACAGGTAACTGATTACACTATCCAGCCCAATGATGCATGTGCTGTGTGCAAATTATCTGTAACATAATGGACTCACTGACAAGGCAGTTAGCACTGATGAACCCTGGTCTCTCAGATGTATCTATGACTGTTATGTGTTTGTCAATGTGTATATGACAGTATGTCACACTATGTATTGTTCATAAAAAAAACAGTAAATTCCCCATTACCATACTGTACAAGGCCTGGTGATGTTCCTCATTTAACAAGTAACCTGGGAAACACCTCATCCTAAAAGCTGTGTGGTGTGTGCAATTAAGGCCACACACATTAGTAGCAATAAGTACCTAGATAGAAGTTCTACTCTCAGTGTTGCCAAGTAAGAGTGTGTGTGTATGTGAAGGGATCTACTTCAGTTTGAAGAAAATACATGTCCAAGGAGGTCATCTGTCCGAGAACTGACTGACAAATGTTAACATTTCAAAGGTATCATCTTGTGGAAATTAATTCCATCAAAACTAGTAGTAGATGTGTAAATGCCCTCTTCCCCACTGTATAGCTGTACAACAATACTGGGATTGGTATATATAGTTGGGTGTGGATCTTGTGGACACAACCAACATCATTGGGGTTATTTTTGTGTATCCCCCTGCTTAGTCAGCTATAATACTGTAGAGTTCATGTTAACAGGTTAAGTAGTTGTCAATCACACTATCTGCGGATCTACACCACCCCACACCCTACAAAGGGTAGTGCTGTGCCACCCACACCAGCACACCTTTGTTAACCAAGTCGAGGATTGCACTACATTGGGGAAGGGGACCTATACCCTGCCAGTACCATCATCAATGACATTAAACTAGCAGACTGATTATTTCCTGATGTGATGTTGTGCCTATGCTGTCTTGGTGGAATTACATAGGCTAAAATGGGTTCCTTGCAAAAGTACTTACATCCATGTGTACTGTATTCTCTGTGTATTGCATCAACACCACAGCCTCTGTGTGGGTTTTATACACAGACATGTGGTGTGTACCACCCAGTACACCTACCATTGTCCACCATAGAAGGGCTGCTAACATCAGCCACCATGCACTCACCTGTATACACCCCTCACACCTATCAGCCATGTGGCATATGCAGTAACTGTTATACAGACCTGTGTTAAGCTGTACCCAGGATATGGCACAGTGAAGGTGCCACCACAATGCCATACCCCTTGTAGGAAACAACAGCAGACCAACATCCTGCTGACACATAGACACCTACAACACAAACAGAATACATTATGGAGACCACAGTCAGTCAGTGTTGATAACAGCTATAATGCATCATGGCTAGACAGCTACACATCCTAAGATGTAAGCATTAAACTTTAGTGCTGAGAACATGTTACACAGCATTACATTGGTACACCTTAGGACATTCACCCTATGCATCAGAAGCATATTAGCCTGTCCCTGCATTAATGTTATGGATGACAGGGATGTGGCACAGGTATCATCATATGCACAGGGTGTGTTGTGGGTTTGCCAGAGACTTAGGCTGACCATTTGGTTGACATCATGTGTGTGTGTGTGTGTGTGTGTGTGTGTGTGTGTGTGTGTGTGTGTGTGTGTGTGTGTGTGTGTGTGTGTGTGTGCATGTGTTAGGGGGTTTCATTATTAATTGGACTGTGCAGATGTGGTGTGTGAAGGTATGGGGTTGCCCTAGCTGTGTCGGTGATATGTGTGTGTATGCATGCACACAGTTCTGCCATGTGGCTGCCCTATACAGGGGTTTGTTGGACAGCTGCTGATCATACCTGGCAGGGTGTGCAGTTCACCATCTCTGGCCATATACACAAGAACTGTGCCTGCCAGGGGTTCCATGGGCACTACCAGGTACAAGGCCAGATGTTGGACTCTTCCCTGAAGATGACAAATGTCTGCCGGATCTGGGTCCCTCTTGGGCCCAGCCAGGGCCAAGTGCACATGGCCTGGTATGTTGTGGTGTGGACAGCACCCCCCCCACAGTGCTGGTGCTGGTACTGCCATTACAGGAGCAGTTCTGACTTGTTGCACGTCCACATCGACCTCCACCTGTTGGTGTTGCTGACCTATGTCAACATGGCTGTCACACTTCTCCCACCATATGCTCAAGCACAGACATTGCACGGTCGAGGAGTCCCACCATCTCACCCACAAGTCTATCCAGGACCTCTGCAAAGTAACAGTGGGCACCTGCAAGATCACGGATGTTGTCAATGACAGCAAAATGAGTATTTATTTATTTATTTAAATTTGTTGACCGGGAGTGTCCGACTGGACGTAGGTCCATTTTCAGCGGAGGCCTGGGGAGAAAAGCTCCACATTAAAATAAACAGACAGTAGTTACATTGGATTACATAGCGATTAACAATTTAACATAGCAATTACTTACAACATATTTACAGATGAAGAACATAGTACATCAGTAGACAACTAGAATCTTTATCTGTGAAGTACATAACAGACATTAACAAATGTTACAATAAGAAGTTCCTGCTGTATAATAAGTACTAGGCTTATGAGCATCTGAGCTTGCTATAATCAAGGTAGTTAGTGGAGTGGAAAGAAAGGTAGTGGTTGGATGGGGTGGATGATATTAGAGTGGGAGTTGCAAGGGCATAGCCAGCATGCTTTTAGGTGTGCTTTTAGTAAAGTTTTGCAGTGGATGCATGATGGTATGGAGGTAACTGTGGGTGGGAGTGAGTTCCATAATTTGGCTATGGCGCAAGAGAATAGTGCTTCACCATCAGAGTTATTGGCTTTAGTGATCTGCAAGTGATTTTTGTTGCTGGATCTTAGTGGTCTGGTGGTGTGATAGGGTTGGTGTAGCCCTCTGGAGCCTCAGACCCTGTCTGGTATAACATTCCATACATGCCTGTGTTTCCACGATGGCCTGAAACATTCGTCTGGTGACACCTATTGTGGCACTTCTGCCAGGGGCATGATGACCAGCTGCCCTCCTACGAGCACCCCTGTACATCTGCCTGAGTGGTACCTTGCTGGTCATCTGACTATGGCTGTTGTGTCCAGACACACTTGCCATAGTCACTACACTGTCCTGTCCCATGCCACCACTCACCAACTGTCCCTCATCTATGGCCACTGGTGATGGGGTATGTATAGGCAATGTGACTGTGTGTGGGGATAGGGTGGATAACAGTGGGATGTCAACTGATGACACAGCTTCAGCCCCTGACAACCCTGCCTGTGCCTCACCAAACCTATCATCATTGTCATAGTCTGTATGGACACTAACATCAGTTTGCCTGCAGGAGGGACCCTGACCCACCTTGCCACCTGTGAGGGGAAAACAAGAAATGCACTTTAAGACCTGTACCTCATTGCTTAACTCTACATACACTCACACACGCACACACACACACACACACACACACACACACACACACACACACACACACACACACACACTCTTACAAGTGAGGTTGCACAAAGATATTACACACAGACCTCTCATTACCCAAGTGTCAGCATGCATGACATATGGCACTCAACAGCATACACTGCAGCTATACTCAATCCCTGCTGCCAACATTATACATCTCTGTAATGCATGAGTTGTGCTAGTAGGTGATACCCCTTGCCCTGTAACACACTGCACCCATGTACACAGTATTGCTGTGCACCTGTTCAGCACCCTGGCATGTACTGTGCACCATACCTCACAGGTGTACATGCCATTGCTGAATGTGTATATGTGTGTCAGTTATGTTTACTCTGCTGCTCACAGCCCTTATGTGTTTGTCCGACATATACCTGGGATGATATGAGGACAGATGTCAATAGTGAATGCCTGATGTCTGAATTGCAGATCTCATCATCAGTGGTGCATGTATGAGCAATAAAATACAATTACCCTGACAACCTTCAAACCTTACTGTGGCTATGAGGAGTGTACACACCCTTATTGACATGGCACCCTCTTCCCTGATATGCCATGGGGCCACATTACCGCATATGTTAACATTACACAAACCTGATATGTGACATATGACCTGTGCAATCAAATGCAGTATCAAACAAATGTGTTAGTTATGCAGATGCTGATTGAGATGCATACAGTATGTGGGTGCATATGTGTGCACACCCTTAACGTGATGGTTTGTTGCATCAACTGTTAAGTGTACTACAGCAGTCACTATTCCTGGAAGCAGTATCTGCACTTGCCAGTATTTGGTCACTCCGCCCTACAAATGCCCCCCAACTCTGTCAGATTGCATGGTCAACTCATGTGTACTGCCCTTGTAGGTCACACAGTGCCTTCACTATTGCTGTGGAATCAGGGTTATGTCTGCCACAATTCATGACCTTGACTGTGTGCAGATACAGCCATTCTTAGCGAGCTTTGGATGTCTGCTTCAGTTCACTGTTGTGTTTCAGGATGACACCCCTCCCCGTCCTCAGCCTTTTTGCAGATGCTTGAGAACTATGGGCCACATGAGTGTCATTTTGTAGTGTTTGAAATTCAGAACACCATGTGTACTGGCCTAGTCTCTGCTAATGAACGGA
>NC_056729.1:1747440380-1747610380 GCF_019279795.1 Protopterus annectens | reverse complement strand
GCCCTCATCTATGGCTTTGGTAACTGTTTCAAAGAAATCAACTAGGTTTAAGAGGCAAGATCTGCCCTTAACAAAGCCAAATTGGGTAGGGTCCAGTGTCCGGAGGCTCCCAATGTCTTTGTTTATGAGTTCCATGATAATACACTCCATAGCTTTACAGACCAGACTAGTCAGGCTTATGGGACGATAGTTTCCGGGGTCCATTGTGAAACCACCTTTGTGGAGTGGGACCACTGTAGCTGTACGCCATTCTTTGGGTACATATCCTGTAGTAAGGCTAAGTTTGAACAGTGACTTAATGTGAGGGTTCATTTCTTCTTGGAGCTTGTGTAAGACACAGCCTGGGACACCGTCCGGTCCCATAGATGCTGTGTTTTTTGCTTTGGAGAGGGCAGCTTTCACCTGTGCATCTGTGATGTCAGGGAGGCTACATTCAGTTGGGATAGGCATTTGCTCCTTTGAGGGGGAAGGGAGGGAGAAGTTTGCGCTGAATCTGTCTGCCAGGATGTTGGCTATCTGTAGATTCGGTATATTTTGTACCATTATGCAACAATTCGGAGCATATCTGGGAGTTTCCGCCCATGTTCCTGTCATAACTAAAGAAGGCCTTGTGATTATCTTTAGTGTCTAGGGCAATTTTTCTTTCGAAGCTGGCCTTTGATGATTTTATGAGGGATCGAAGTTTCTTGCTAATACTGATCAGAGATGCCTTCCCTTTTTGGGATTTTGCTCTGTCATGTAGTAGCTTCCTCCTTCTATTGTATAGCTTATTTATGGCCGGGGTCCACCAGACTGGTCTCCTGTTTTTGGAGTAGGGAGTCTTGGTTTTATTTGGGATAGCACGATCCATGCATTCCTGCAGGTGCTCATAGAATGCATTTGTAAAGGATTCTGCGGATTGGGCTGTATTTTCCTATGGCCCAGGGGCTTTGAAGGATTCCACCTCAGTCTTGAGAAGTGCAAAGTTGGCTTTTGAGAAATTCTGTACAGTGATTTCCTTGGCCGGGGGTGGGGACGGGATATGGATATCCAGGGAAATTTGTTTATGGTCTGATCTTACCAATGAGGGGTTTACCTCTGGTGTGGAACATAGAGTCCCAATGTTGGTGATGACCAGGTCCAATATGTTGTTCCCTCTTGTGGGAGTGGTGACCAGTTGTCCCATTGCGTTAGCGTCTATAAATTCAAGGAACTGTCGGGTGAGGGTGTTTGGGCTTGAGTAGTTTTCCCAGTCAATGCTTGGGTATTTGAAGTCACCCAATAACATAGTGTTTGGAGAGACCTTCATATTCTCCAGTGTTCTCAGGAATGCCAAGTGGGGTTCCTGTAATAGGGAGGGTGTTCTGTAGCAGGCTACAAACTGAAAGGCAGTTTTGCCCGCTGTTAGTTGCACATGGATGATTTCCGATGCTTCATGCAGTGCCACTAACCTGGAGGTGTAGGTATCTTTGATGAATATAGATACTCCCCCTCCTTTTGTGCTTCGGTCCGAGTTTTGGGGCCGAAACGCATGGTATCAGTTATAACCTGGTAGTGCTGGGGTGCTCTCAGGAGCCTTGAATCAGGTTTCTGTTACTGCACAGACATAGATTTTCTCCATACTGAGGAGAGCCTCGAGTGCATGCATCTTGAGGTTTAGACTTCTGGCGTTGAGTAGCATTACCTTTACTTTTTTTATCCTTGGGTTGTCTATGGAGGTGGGTTTGTCCTTTGAGCCTTGCCTAAAAAAGGCACTATGGGGGTGGCAAGAGCCTTGGCCAGTATACGAAAGCCTAAGGGTGACAGGTGCAAGCCATCCCTAGCGAAGCAATGTGGCTTGTCGAGCATGTCATCCCAGGCTGGCAGACACTGGATCCCCTTTGAATGACACCAATACTTTAGCCAATTGTTGAAACTGATCATTTTGTCTTTATACTGTGGCATCATTCTTGGTGAGGGCAAGATGCTACTCAAGGTCAGGGTCATACCAGCCTGGGCTACATGGTCAGAGAGCTCCTCTATGTCTCTTTTCATGTAGTCCAGGGAGGTATGTCTCAGGTCATTCACACCAGCATGGACAATGATGGAGTCATACTTGTATTTGCTTTGGAGTGACCTGAGTGCTTGCATTATGTGGTGGATCTTGGCACCCGACAGGCAGCTTACAGTGACCTTCTCCTTGTTCAGTCTGGTGAGCGGGATGTCAGTGTGCTGGACAATAGAGTCCCCTATAACAAGTGTATTTGGTGTGTTGTTTGGCCTTAAGGGCTGTGACTGTGAGGCACACTGATTTTGTGAGATATGTGATTCGTGGGTATTGTTGAGGGGTGGCTGTTGCTTGGATATCTGCTTAGAAGGTCTTTGCTGTTTAGGCAGATTTTTATTTAGAGCCTCCGAATATGTTTTTGTGTGTTTATTGGGTATGCAGATGCAATAGGTCTGTGTGAGACTGGATTTGTGGTGTGGGTGGTTACCTTTTCCTCCTGACTGACTGTGCCAGTCTTGGGTTGAGAAAGCTCTGCCTCCAGTTTGGCTGTGTAACTGCATCTCTCTCATGTATTATAGTTTGTTGGGAGGAGGAGAGGGTTGTCTGTGTACATAAGGCAATTGTAACATTGCCTCAAAATTCCCAGATTCACCAGCTGGACTGGAGAGTAACCATGAAACTGACCCTTGGACATACCAGATTAGTATAGGGAATTGTTTTTTTACTGGTCAGATTAGGGAAGGGAACTGATTTTTCACTTGAGCCTAATAGTTATGAGAAGTCAAGGAGGGTGTCATGCTTTAGTTAGTTAGTGTTTCCTTATAAGAGCTGAGCAAGTGCAGGGCTTTAGAAAGAGAATAGAGTGATTACTTTGAGAGTTTGAACAGTTCTAAGGGAAAAAGTGAAGAGCAGACTTTGTGGAGCCTGGAATAGTTTAAACCTGTTTAGGCGGCGCTGCCCGACGCTGCTCAGTGCGCAAAACCATGCAAAAAGAGAGTTGTAGGGTTTTAAGAGAGAGAGATCAATGAGTTTAGAATTGACCCAAAATAGCCAATAAAACTACAACTTCTAGGTAGTAACCACTCCTCCAGGGACAGGCAAGCTGTTCAGTGTTAACCACTTCCACTGGTGAACACAGAGACTTCCCTTTAGCCCAAGCAAGCACTGGCCTTCTAGAAATTTCCAAACAGTTCAGAACAGCAAATCTGTAACTGAACTTTCTTAACTTTCAGAAAGTGGGAAAAAGCAAGATTGTTTTTCTTTTTGTTGTAGTTTAAAGGTAGCAGAGATACACAAGCAGCAAAATAATCACAACAGTGCAATAAATGACCCCACACTTGAGTGCTAGGCCAAAATCAGGTAAAATGCAGTTTTTAGAGAAAAAAACTATTTTAAATTAAGTGCAACACAGGAAATGCAGTAAACAGGCTCTAGATATGTTCCAAGTACTGTTACTGTTACAGATATAAACTTTAGCAAGCCAGAAAATGCCAAAAAATAGGTGGCAAAACAGTAAAACTTAAAAAAAAATCAGAAGAAAATACTAAAAATCACAAAAGTGGCTCCTTTTCTTCTCTCAGCATGTTTGCCACACTAATATACATGTCTTGCGGTACAAAACACACACTATGATGGCTTACGTCTTGTCATTCCATACTGATCTGCACAGTTGACAGGTATGGCCCACTGCCCACAGGGCCAGATGCTATGTCCATAGCAGTTGTTCAGCAGGACATCATTACAGCAACAAATCTTGATGGCACATATAAATCTTTCCACATAATTTATTCCATTATTACAGACCAAGTACTACATTCTGTTACATGCATACATGTTTCACATACCTTTTTTAGTATTGTCCTCTCTTCTGTGTACACTTTATGTGTCCCTTATTTTATTAAATTTTGTTTTGGTTTAGTTTGTAGTATATATTTCTCTCTCTCCCCCCACTACAAGGTTTGAGCTGGTTTGAATAGGTCGCAGCATGGATTTTGTAGGTGATGCTCATGATCAGGTGATGGCCTCTGCACCAATCCTATCGTATACAGGCCAAGGCTCTTGCCACCCCCATAGTGCCTTTTTTAGGCAAGGCTCAAAGGACAAACCCACCTCCATAGACACCCCAAGATTCACCACTTGCTAATTGCATGCAGCCAGCTGTGTAGTACTTCCAATTACCAATGTCATGGCAGCCCACTTCTATAAATTACTACATCATGTGGGTGTTGTCCTGTTACCTTTCCTGTATGGAAGACATCCTTCCTGTGTGTGGGCAGAAGTGTTACAGACAGCAGGTAGCAATACCTCTTACAACAGGACTTGCAGACACAGGCCAACTACATATTTGTATAAGGTTCCAGACCTATGGACAGTGTGAGTATTGCTGTTATATGCATTGAATACTGCTAGTTTTACAAGGTTTGTGTGTACATGCTAGATTTGCATGGAATGCAGTCTGTCTGCATAGCTCTCAACTGTGGGCCTATCCACATAATGGCAAGAGGATTGGCTGTTATGTTTTGTCTGTCCATCAAACAGGTCTTGTCTCTGATATATCAGTGGCATTCTCTCTGTTGAGTGCTATCAGCACCTGGCAACATCCATTTGTGTTTCTGACTTCATATTCCTGAGTAAGGGTATGTTGCAAGCAATCCTATAACACCAGAGACTTTCACAGTGTATAACACCAATACTGCAAATATGGCCCTGTGCTCCAGCCTCTGTCCTCCACCTATATATCAGGCTTTGTCCAGATGTCATGAAGTAAGAGGGTAAGTATGGGCCTATCATTATTTAGTGCTGGCATTCCTGCTATCATTCCAGTGATGTTGTGGACTCCCACACAAATTGTGGTGCAGGGTCCATATATATGAGGGCTACAGCTGGACAAAACGTGTGTGACTTTGTACAGTCCAGAGGCCAGTGTATGTAAAACACTGTTGTATGCCCTTGTAAGAAATTTTATGAAGGAGGGGTATGAATTGTTTTTAACCTAGGCTGTTACAACATGTGAGGGATATCAGTAGTAAGACACATGAAGGTATATGGCTGTACATTTTCATACATTTCACCATGGGAACAGTGGTGGGCTACAGCTTACTGTCTTACAGACAGATCTGTTTGTCAGTGTGATAGTGATGTTTTAAGTTAAGCACTGCTATGTAACAGATACATTTTCATTGTGACAACTTAATTCTTTTACCACTAGGGGTTGAGTACAGAGTGTCATTGGAGGCTGCTGAACTACATTTCTAATTAAGTGTTGATTGGTTCTTATCTTCAAGGCAAGTGTATTTTTTTACTGTTGTACTACTTGAAGGCCTTAGCCTGGACAGCAACATATGTTATGTTTTCAGATTACTGTATCAAATGTTTTGTTTGAGAGTTGCATTACTCAGTTATTATGTATTTCAAGCACCTAACTGCTATAAGAAATGACATATACAACTGAAATAGTACATAAATAAACATTTCTATGTATGCAAACTTCTGTGTGGTGCCATGTCCATTGACTTGTCTGTGGGTATATGTTTCATGCAATAATTGTCTTTTGTAGGAAAGAATCAAACACTGACCATTTTAAAAGGTGGCAACTGTAGGAATACTGGCTGTTTGATATGCTGTGCACCCTATAAATATACTCTTCTTATACATATCTATAAGTAGTAATATATTTATATATGTATGTATGTGTATATACATATATATATATATATATATATATATATATATATATATATATACATATATATCTTTTAAAACAGAATTTGTATAGGTATATATGAGTGTGTGTATATGTATCATTGGAATGTTTACTGCTTCCACATTGTACATTCCCTATCGTACACAGACTGTTCTGCATGATATGTTAGTGATATCCTGACATCGTACAGCTGAGATGGCTTACTGTTAACTCGTTGTGGCTATGTTGTGCAGGGTCCTGGGTTTGAGACTTGCAATTGTTGGTTATTGTGTTGCAAGGCAGATCTGTTCAGCTGTGGAAGAGGGGATGATATCAATAATTATAAGAGGTACTTATTTTGGGCTCCTTCACTCCCCATTAACAGTGCCTCTCGTCAGATGTGAGAGGTTCATAGTGTGGATCCAATGTGCAAACGCAATACACACACACACACACACACACACACACACACACACACACACACACACACACACACACACACACACACACACACATATATATATATATATATATATATATATATATATATATATATATATATATATATAAGATCTGTACAGATCCCCAACGGCACTTTCTGCCGAAGTAGAAATCACCGAACATACATAACCGAAAGTGCTATTCACCAAAGCAACACTTTTGGTTATGTATGCCGGTTGTGCCAGTCTCACTATTGTGCGGTTAAGGGAGAATTCCCTTTTCCCCACTGTAGTGCGACCTCGGAGTGAGAATATAAAAGTAGGGGGGTGTGGGGGGCTTGCCCCCCTGCATAAAAGAAGATTTATTGTTTTTTGGGGTTTTTTTTCAAACACATTTTAATGAAAGTGCTTTTTTGGTGAAAGCGCTTCCATTAAAGTGAGCTCGGTTATTGTGGATTCGGACTTTTGAACTTTCGTTCAATAGTCCTAGATCCATACATATATATATATATATATATATATATATATATATATATATATAGTTTTTTTTGTTTATATATATATATATATATATATATATATATATATATATATATATATATATATGTATATATATATATATATATATATATATATATATATATATATATATATATATATATATCTACCTATATATATATATATATATATATATATATATATATATATATATATATATATATATATATATATATATATATATATATATATATATATATATACACACACACACACACACACACACACACACACACACACACACACACACACACACACACATACATACATACATACATACATCTACATAAATAAATGCATTTCCCCTACTGTTGAATGACTGTGCTACCTGATATGTTTGTGAAAGCATCAAATTTATTTAGATCTAAAAGGGCTTAGTGGTAAATCACTTTGGCTATAATGTGTAGGATGCTGGGATTGAGACTTGCAAGGGTTGATTATTTTGTTATCAAAAGACACCCCTTCCAGTAAACAATAAAGGCTGTCCTCCGCAAAAATTCTTAGAACTCAATTAGATACTCAGTCTACCAGCCAAGAACAGATTCCAAAGAACTCCTGTTAATTATTTATTTAACATAAAACCTTAAAATAATAATCAGATTTAGTGCTTTATCTCCACCATGGAGACTTCATCAGAATAATCTGTTTAATACTAAAAACACTATATATACCATTCCATTCATCCTCATTGGCTGGCCAATCAATGCTGAAATTAATAAATTAACCAAACTTTTAACCCTTCATATCCAGTATTAAGACAATTCTATAAATACATATACTAGTATAAAAAGTGTACAAAATTAGTTACAGATTATACACATAAATAAAAATTTATTACAAAATGTTGTTTAAAAAATTATTAAAATCTTTTAAAACAGAATTTGTATACACTACCATTTACATATACATCGCCCTAGTTCTGTAAGGAACAGTAAATGTATAACCCCCAAGATAAATGATATGGTAATTAAGACTATATGCATGTAGTGGTCTAGGTTTAAATGACCACATTTCTATTAGCCCGTCCCTGAAACTTCTTGCAGAAGACCCTAAGAGACACAACCCTGAATGTTAATATGTTATATCTGTCAACTCCCCATGTGGAATATAAAATAAGATGTGATTTATTTTGGCTGCGTACTTAGATTTTTATTCCCAGTTTAAAACATTAGAGCATAGGATGTTACATGTATGAACTAAGTATTTTAACTGAAACGACACTTTGTGTTACAAAGCACTGTATGGTTTAAAAGGTTAAATAGGTACCAAGACATGGGGTTATACGTTTACTGTTCCTTAGAGAACTAGGGGGATGTATATGTAAATGGTAGTGTATACAAATTCTGTTTTAAAGGTTTTTAATAATTTTTTAAACAACTTTTTGTAATAACAAATTTTTATTTATGTGTATAATCTGTAACTAATTTTTTACACTTTTTATACTAGTATATGTATTTATAGAATTGTCTTAATACTGGATATGAAGGGTTAAAAGTTTGGTTAATTTATTAATTTCAGCATTGATTGGCCAGCCAATGAGGATGAATTGAATGGTATATAAAGTGTTTTTGTATTAAACAGATGATTCTGATGAAGTAACTGTGGTGGAGATGAAAGCCCTAAATCTGATTTTTATTTTATGGTTTTATGTTAAATAAATAATTAACAGGAGTTCTTTGGAATCTGTTCTTGGCTGTTGGACTGAGTATCTAATTGAATTCTAAGAATTTTTGTGGAGGACAGCCTTTATTGTTTACTGGAAGGGGCGTCTTTTGATACCTTAGTGGAGGAATTTCTGTTTTTGGTTACTTGATTATTTTGCTGCTGGGCAGAACAGGGGCTGTTGGAGACAGAGTGATTAAGGCACTTTAAAGCAGTTGTAAGTGGGTTTGTGTGGATTTGTGTGGAGCTAAGCAATGCTTAAGTGAGCTCAGCTTCACCTATGGCCACTTACAGCCGCTTAAACCCGCGCTAATTTCAAATAAAGAAAAGAAAAAAGGGAGATAGGAAAGTGGTGAAATTGGGGCAAGCAGGGGAATAAACAAGAGGCGAACAGGTAAGGTGGTGCAGGACTGGTGTAGGAAAGGACCATAGCTCTGCATTTCTTTTGGCAGCAACAGCTGCTTTTAATGTGGGCAATTTAGAATTTGGAGCCTCACACCCTACAGGGAGGTGTGTGGGCATCATACAATATGGATAATTGGTAGGATTAGATTGTGTGATGGGTATATGTTTCTGGGTGAAATGCAGAGCTATGTATGGGACGTGATTTTTTTGTGGGACAGGTGCCTTTTTTTTAAGGTGAGAGTGGGATGTTAAGGAAGGATTATAGGTAAGTGTGGTGAGGGAGGTTTGGTAGGAGAGGTTGCATTTGCAGACAGACAAGACAGCAGACAGGGGCAGTGTATGACACATGGGGGAGTAAACACTTTGACAGGGAGGGTGGTTGGGAATCTGAGCTCATGAGCCCCCCAGATGGTAGTAGTGGCACTGATGTCCCCACCCAATGGCAGTCACCACTACTCCTTCACAGCCCAAAGGTGGCTGTGCTGGGGGCTGGGCTGGAGAGGCCGTCTGCCCCTATAGCTGTGCCAGCCTGCCTTCCACCTGGTGCAGGGGGTCATCCAGCTCCATCTGGAGGACACTGCACACAGTGCCACAGACCTCATCCCAGGTGACAATATCCTCACTGTTCCCACTTGCAGGGGGGTGAGCCCCATCCCCTGCAGTGGTTCCATCCAAGGGTGGTACAGGACCAGCAGGTGAGGGAGGTTTGGGTTGGGTCCCAGATGTTCTGGGACCTGGTGCCTCAGCCAGGTGGGGTGGTAGAGGCGGATCCACTGGGATCTGCCTTTACATATGTGCTATGGTGTGGAAATTAACACTAGATATTGGTTAGTCAATAGGTTCATAGGTTCATAGATTAGTACTAAGCTAACTGCCCTTGCGAGCCATTTTAAGCCTAGCCAATTATCCCTTGTGAGACTCGAACCATGCACCTTGTGCTTGTAAGGCAAACACCTTAATCATTAGGCCACCATCCCAATCCCTCTCATGCACAACACATTACAACATTAGTCAAAATAGCATGCATGGATATTCCCATTTACCCAAAACTGCAATTATAACAGTGCCATAGCAAACAGAACCCATGCATATATGGAATGGCATTCAGGGTTGCAACAACATGTGAGTTAGTGGTATGTCAGGCAGGCAGTAAAATGATTATTCAACAGGGAATATTAGTTTGCACACAGTTTAAACAATGATAAACCAAATGGAACAATGGTCCCAACAGTAGAGGTTTGTTTAGGAACATACCCATGTTGGTTTCAGTGTGTTGGTTGGATCAGTTGAATGGTGGGGGGAAGGGAACAGATTCAATTGACAACTGCTATCAAGTATATTTGTCAGTACACTACTATTCACTACTCTACATTCTGACCACACTTACACTCTACCTGAGCCATAGGGCTGCTACAGCACACCAACAGCTGTAGATATCAAAAGAGCAATTATATCCTTATTTTAGTTATACACATCAAACCTGTTTCTATACCAATTTCTTTACCTGTGGGCCCTGTGCAGATGAACTGTGTGCACATTACATTGCTGTTTCTACACATATTTCAGATTCACATATTAGTTGCAGGCCCTGGAATGTGTGTCATGCCTTTCACATACATCTACTGTGACATTCTCTGTATGCAGGTTTCTTGGCAACTGGGGAAACTATCCGTGACAGCGTGACAGTTGAGGGGCTTGTCTGGGCCAGACTGCAGAGTGTGGATGTCTAGCTTGCATTTATTTGTAGGACTGGGGCTGATCAACAAAGCAATTGTACACATTTCATAGCTATACACATCATACTAGTATTTCTATTCAGATTTCTTTACCTGTGTGCCCTGTATGGAAAAATGTATGTGTTGCAGTACATTACTTTTTTCTATTCAGATTGCAGTTTACAACTGTAGAACCAGACTGAGATGTTAGTGGCGGTCCTTTGATTTGTACCGTGGTGTGTGTGCAAAATTGAACTATAGGCTTATTCCTTATCAGACTGGGCTACTGGGAAGGTGTTGTGTGTTACTTGTGACATTACTACCTAGTACATATTTTTCTGCACAGTACTTTTATTATGGTGTTGCATTATTTGTTTCTCATTTTCAGTACAAATTATGCATATACAACAGACATTGATGTCACTGTTTGTGAAACATGTGCACATTAGCTGGATTGTACATTTGACTATTTTACAACTACATACTGCAATTTAGATTCCTGAGTACACAGTGTACCTTTTACGTCTGCACCTGTTAGCCTTATACATTTTTCAGTACATTCACAGTTACATACAGCTGAAATTGAAAGGTTAACAGGACAAGCAAGTAAAACATATTCTGATGGCAATATGTACTGTTGCTTTTTTTTTCATTTATTTGACATACCCATTCTAAAGTATGCAGACAAACAGTGCTAAATCAGCTCACCTCAGTTAATGCATTCTGCAGGAGATACACATTTCTGTTTTTCAGGTACAAGTGAGATGACACACATCAGTGTTTGGGATCACCTTTATTAGTTTTGACATACATATTTGTGTACAACTCAGAAATCCACAATTCCTATTCCTACATAACCTGCACAGGGGAATGCTTTTCATTTCTAATTGTTACACTAGCCCTGACATGGCATTTTCTTGGCAGGTTCACTCAGACACACTTATGCATATTCTAATATTCCTCTCCTGCATATTGTACCTTGCTTGCTACTGACATCTGTATTACATAGCAGATGGGAATACTCCATTGTAACACTAGCAGCCTGACACAGGCATTTATTCCTGACTTTTACAACACAATTATATATACAGGCAGTACTACCATTACTAATATTAGGGGGTAATCTGTACACGCCATACTGCCGATGCTGCCGGGCCAGTCACTGGGCATGAGCATCAACATTCTGGGACCTTTCCAAAGTAGCTGTGTGGGGTGACATCACACATTAATCACACCTGCACAGTCACAAGTTTAACTTTTTACATACTTAGAGATATATAAGACTGCATACTTACAGACAGGTGGGACATCCTGCGCTCAGGCTTCTTGGATCCACTGGTCCAAGAGTGCACCTCTCCTCTGCTTCAGGTCATTATGCTGGTGACGGACCTGCTCACCACTCCGGGGTATGCCAGTGGCACTGGTGAGATTGCATGCAAGCTGGTCCTAGGCCCCCGCTTTGTACTGTCAGTCCTGGTACTGGCCCTGCAGCAGCCTGTCATCATGTTTTTTTATAGGAGCCCATCCATGACACTGGACTCCTGGATGCCCCAACGTTGTGCTCAGAAGTGAACAACTTCACCGACACCAGACATTTTTGTCGTGCTGTGAGCAGTCCCAAATGGTTATGGCTGTATTCCCACCTGTGCGGTTTAAATAGGGCAGTTTTACCGCACTTCTTCTTGATTGGCCAGTTTTAATATGCTGAACTATGCTTAGCTCCACATAAATCCACATAGCAAGTCTTACAGCAGGTAATCACAGCTGAAAGCCAGTAGGCAGTGCTTACACTAGCAAATCATTGCTTAAATCTATTTTTTCATTAAATTTATAAAGTACTTTTTACAGTTATATTTTACATATTCCCAGCCCTACTGTGCTATACATGAGCCATATGATTGATATCTATCAGTCAATTTCCTTAAAAGTTTTTAAATAAATTGGCAGAGGGGGATTCTAACCAAGCAAGTTCTACATGCCAAATCATGGCAGTGCCACTACGCTACAGCCACATGATGACATTTTGTATCACAGTAGCACTTGTCTATCATTTTCAGGATTTCAGCCAGACTAAGCATAGCGGCACGACACACAAACAAGCTGTGCAGCGCTTAAATTTCAGATTTATTTAATGAAAAAAAAAATTAATTTTTTGTATTTTTATTGCTTTCCTCTTACCCTACTGCTTCCATGCATGTAGGTCATGAGTGTATACATTCAGGGGTGTATACTTGAAGGTTGCTGCCTTCTAGGTGTTTGTGGGTTTTTTTTTGTTTTTTTTCAGTGTCCGCAGACACCGAAATGTTAGCTACTTACATTTCAGTGTCTGTGGACACTGGTTTAGTATATAATATTACAGCCAGGCTCTAATATTATATACATTGACACTCATCTGTGTCACAAAGTGCCGCACAGCACTTTCTGAGTCAAGGGGGCGTGTTAAATGTGCAGGCACTGCTGACACACGCCCTCTACGCTCATTCCTGGTTTGTGTCTATTTAGATTAAATAGCAGCGCAACTTCATGCATATGCAAGGTGCACTGCTATTCTAAATGGATATGGACCACTCCATCCAAGAATAGTCTTATTCTTGCATGGAGTTTCATGAAACCTAGGGAGTATCATTGTCTTATCTGCTCTTTGTGGCCTAGCTGTGACTAGAATTTTTATAACTGCTATTCTGCAAAAAAAAAAAAAAAAAAAAAAGTTCTAAGCTTGCTTCCCACCTTTTCTGTAGCTAGTCTAGTCCAGATACAGATTTGCTGTATCCAGGACTGTTTCATAAGTTTCTGATCCTCACAGACCTTTCTGTGTTGGAGGGAAGCCTTCTAACTTATCAGTTGGAGTGGTAAGCACTAGGTAGCCTATCTACCACAAGAGGAGTCGTTTCTGGCCCAGAAATTGTAGTTTATTGGCTGTTTGGGTAGTTTGGTTTAAAAGCCAGTGTTCATGTGGGTTTGGACTTGTGTACACTCTGCAGATTCAGTTTTGACATCCTGCAGACTACAAGAGCAACAGGAAGGAGAAAGAGATGCTCAAGTGCCACCAGTTTGATTTTGTCATACTTTTCTGCTCTCTGCACTTGTTTTTTTTTTGTCATTTTTAATTTATTTGCATTTATTTAAACTTTATTTGCCTTAATATTGCTACACACTCAGGTGTGCTAGCTTGTATTGCATTTAAAGTGTTTTTGCTACTGTTCTAACTGCTTTTCTGCAAAAAGAAAAGTGCTAAGCATGTTTAATTTATCATTGGGATTGGTAAGCACTAGGTAGCCTATCTACAATAAGAGGAGTAGTTTCTGGCCCAGAAATTGTAGTTTATTGGCTGTTTAGGCAGTTTTTCCATCTCTTTCAACTTTCTGGTTTAAAAGCCCATGTTTGTGCACCGTGCAGCAGTGGTCAGCTGAGGTAAACTATTTACTGGTGCCAGAAAGTCTGCTCTTCAATTTTCCCCTTAGAACGTGCTTGTTCTTTTACTTCTTGTACTTCAATTAGCTTAATTGGCTAGCACTTTAACAGGCTTTTGTAGCATTTATTGTAGCACACTTAGGTGCTATCAGCACTAGGTATTCCTATGCAATAACAGCACCAGTACTTATTAGTTATGACCACCCCTCCTAGTATGATTGTAGGCAATTTCATGTGCTTTCTCCTGATAACCTGGTGCACTTGGGAATTCGGAGACAGTGTGGCAACTGTCTAATGTACACAGACAACCCTCTCCTCTTACTTCCCAACACTTATATCTGTGAGAGATGCAGTTATATCACCAAACTAGAAGTAGTGCATGCTCCAACAAAGATTGGACTAGCTGGGCAAGAGGAGAAGGTCAACACCTGCACCTTACTACATAGAACACACAGCCCTCCAAAACACCAACCATCACAACCCACACGTAGAAACACAAACCATACGCCCACCTTCACGGAGTCTCTCAATAAAAATGTACCCAAACAAAAGAGACCACAGAGACAGAAATGCACTTAACTACCACAACACAACACCAACCCCAGAATACATAACTCACCACCACAGTGTGCCCCTCAACCCAAGCCCTTAAGGCAAAACACTTTGCCCAATGCACTAATCATAGGAGACTCATTTATGAGGCACACAGATATCCTACTCACTAAGCTGAACAAGGAAAAGATGACAGTCAGTTATCAATCAGGTGCCAGGATCTGCCACATAACACATGCACTCAGGTCACTCCACAACAAGTACAAATATGACTCAGTCATTGTCCATGTGGGTGTGAATGACCTAAGATGTACCTCTCTGGACTGCATGAAAAGAGATGTGATGGAGCTCTTGGATTATGTGCTTCAGGCAGGTATGACCTAACCCTGAGCAGTATTCTACCGTCACCCAGAATGATACCACAGTACGAGCAGAAAATGATTGACTTCAACAACTGGGTAAGTTTCTGGTGTCATTCTAAGGGGATCCAGTATCTGTCTGCCTGAGGTGACATGATCAACAGACTTCGTTGCTTTTCCAGAGATGGCCTGCATCTCTCACCCCTGGAATTCTGGTTACTGGCTAAGGGTCTTGCCACCCCTATAGTGCCTGTTTAGGCAATGTTCCAAAGACTAAAATTCCACCGTAACAGCTGCAAACAAATGCAATATGAGGGTCATGCTGCTCAATGCTAGAAGTCTAAATCTCAAAATGCACTCACTCGAAGCTCTCCTTAAAATGGAGAATGTCGACATCTGTGCTGTAACAAGGACCTGGTTTAAAGAGGCAAAAAGCACTCCTGTGCTCCCATGCTACAACTCATTCCATACCTTTCAGCCCCAGAATATGTCCAAAAGCTCCAACGGAGGTGGTGTTTCCATATTTTTAAAGGATACACACACTTCTAGACTGATAGCCAAGCATAATGCATCAGAGATACTTCAGGTATAACTAACACTGGTAAGATGACAATACAAGTCATAGCCTGCTACAGAACCCCAAACATGTCCCTAGACTCTCACTCCAAGTTCCTAAGCACCCTGGAATCTATTAAGGTCCAACCCAATATTCTCATGCTAGGTGACGTCAACTATCCATCCATCAAATAGGAAAACTATTCAAGTACCAATGTACAGGCCTAACGCTTTCTGAAATTTATCACTTCCAATGCCCTGGACCAGCTCATTCTGACCCCCACTAGAGGAAACAGCATCCTCGACCTGGTTGCCACCAACATGGGAGACCATTGCTCCGCACCTATAGTCAATTCCTCCCTGGTTAAATCTGACCACAAACTGATCACCATGGAAATCTCCATATCACCTACATCCTCTAAGGTGACCACCCTGAAAAACTTCTCTAAACCTGATTTTGGGCTCCTAAAAACAAAGGTGGCTAACTTCTCAGCACCCATGCCAATGGAAAATAGCTGCATGACTGCCGAAGCATACAGCACTGCACTGTATGAGCATTTATACAAATGCATGAACATTGCCATACCAAATAGAACTAAGATGCTCGCCTCCAAAAAAAGGAAGTCAGTCTAGTGGTCCCCAGCCATCAATAAACTCTACAACAGAAGGAAGAAACTGTGAAGAAAAAAATGAAGTCAGAGACTGGAAAACCTCCCTTATCAGTCTAAACAAGAAGCTGATATCCCTTATCAAATCCTCTAAAGCCAGCTATGAAGGCAGAATTGTGTCTGACACCAAAAACAACCACAAAGCCTTTTATCGCTATATCAAAAACCTCAAAGGTAATACCCAGATTTGCTCTGAGTTATTGCACAATGGCACGTCCTATACTGCGCCAACAGATATAGCTAACATACTGGCAGACAGATTCAGGGCCAGCTTTACCCCTCTCCTCCCAAGGGCCCTATCAAAATACCAAAAGAAAGCCTGGTACCCACCATTTCTGCAGTACAGATAAAAGCTGCATTGTCCAAAGCCAAGAATCCAGCATCCATGGGACCTGATAATATTCCTGGCTGCACCCTACATGAGCTACAAAATGAACTGGCAGCACATCTGTGTGCCCTGTTCAATCACAGCCTTACCCCAGGCTATGTCCCTAATGAATGATGCACTGCTACAGTCATCCTGCTCCATAAAGGGGGAGCAACTACAGACCTTGGGAACTATTGCCCCATTAGCCTGATGATTCTGGTATGCAAGGCTATGGAGTGCATCATCATGGACCTGCTTAACACAGATATAGGCAATCTCCAAACTCTTGACCCCACACAATTTGTCTTTGTCAAGGGGAGATCCTGCCTGCTGAACCTGGTTGACTTCTTTGAGGCAGTCACCAAGGCTGTGGATGAGGATAAGGCAATGCATACAGGCTAACTTGACCTGGCCAAGGCCTTTGATATCATTCCCCACTCAGGTATCATTGATTAGCTCACCAAACTAGATATTAATCCTTGCATCACTAGGTGGGTTGCAAATTGGCTCACAGACAGGACCCACAGAGTGAAAGCTGCAGATTCCAAGTCAGACTGTCAACTAGTCATGAGTGGAGTCCCACAGGGCTCAGTCCTAGGACCTCTCCTGTTTAGCATCTACTTCTTAGAAGTCCAGGCCAACACAGAAGGACTCTGGCTGACCAGGTTCACTGATGACTGCAAGCTAGGAGTCATTATCAACTCATAAACCAATCCAGTGGTCTGAGTGCCCAAGATAAAAACTAACAAACCTAAAATAAGGCACAAATGGAGCTCAGCAAAACGGACAACTGCTTTATTGAACAAGCACAAAAACATTCCACAGCAAGGTAAATCACAGCAGCATAGCACAGCAAACAAAACTGCAAAGCACAAGCAACAGCACAATAACGCTGTAAAGTTAATCCACATATGTTTTCGTCACAATAACTTCATCAGATACCTAACCTCTCTTCCTTTGATGAATAAATAAACTAATCTAATTCAAATGAACCAATGAGTGAACAAATTCAATTATACATGCAAAATGCATTAAAACACATGAACCTTAAAGGTGAATGGATCTAAAAGTTAAAACCAAAAGTATGTATAATAAATAGATATGTATATATATATATTGTTATATAAAATGCTTCAAACATAAACCATAGTTAAAATTGCTATGTTAAATATAAGTATTACCAGCACAAACCTGAAATGCTTCTAAAAATGTTTTTTCAAAAGCAGAAGCCAAATTGAATCCAAAATACAATGGAATAGCGCCATCTTGTGGAAACTAAATTAAATGCATGTTCTTCTTGTTAAAAAATAAGTAATCTCCGTGGTATCCCCAAAGTCTCAAAGCAACCCACTATTTTATTTTATTTTTTCTACAAATTGGTTTTAAATACCATTATAAATACAATTTTAAATACCATTTTAAATACCAACCTAAATACCATTTTACATACCATTTTAAATCATTTGAAATTTAAGTGTATATTTTGTTTCCATCATCATACATATATATATATATATATATATATATATATATATATATATATTTTTTTTTTTTTCACTTTATTGAAAATGATGGTAATAACAATACTAACTAATTATATAGGTTTTTAGGGTTCTTGTACACAGACCTGAAGAAGTCTAGAAGGATGAAAGCGATCTTTGTTAACAATAGCAAAACCAAAAACGAAGCTTGTTGGGGAAATCCAAATGAAGGTCGGAAACTCAAGGAAAGTGCTTTATTCGAAACAAACAATATTAACGCCACAAATCACATACGCTTTCGACCCTGGTAACCAAAGTCTTCTTCAGAAATACGTAAAAAACAATTGTGTGCCTTTTTATACATAATCCAAGCATTAATTATCCAATAAGAACCTTATAAAAGCTTAATAAAATACAATGTGCTGATTAAAAACTTTAGTATTTTGCACATGTAACAAAAACCACGTTAAAACCATTATAATTCATAACATGTATACTAAAATATAATGAGTATATTGAACAAGTTTATTAAAATGTATATTTAAAATGTGTAAATAAAAATTATTAAATAAGTATGTTTAATTATTTAATGAATAAATAATCAAATTAAATGGAGAAGTTCCAGCAATACAACCAGTGAATTGCTGTCCAACATTGCCACCTTGTGGCTGAAGTGTGAAATTTCATAACTTGGCTGCTCTGAGCTTGAGCACAGAGGAAATAGAAATTAAATCATTAAGACCTGGAGATTTGGTGGAATCCAAAACTATTTGCCAGAATAATTCCCTATACTCAAGCTTGGCCTTCCACATACCACCTCTTATTTCCTTAGGGACAATTTCCAACACAAAAAAAGAAAAGGAAGCCTGAGGACACTTTAAAGTGTGTCTAAATAATGCATTTTTGTTGTATTGTTTCCTGATATCGTATAAATGCTCATAAATTTGGTTCTTCAATTTTCTTTCTGTTTTGCCCACATAAAATGAGCTACAAAAATTACACGTGGCAATGTACACAACCCCTTGGGTGTTACAGTTGGAAAAACAGTCACTCACTATTTTTCTGTCCCTAGATGGAATGAGGATGTGTGTTTGATTAATAATGTGGGCACATTGTGAACATGCTCCACATTTAAAAGTACCTGGCCTACGTGATGAGCCATTTGGTTTTCTGGGTCCATTAAACTCAAAAAACTGCTTAAAATTATGATCCTTTCTATATGTAAATTTCAAAGTTTTGTCCTTAAATATGTCTAAATCAGAGAGTTCAACAAACTTATTCCACTCCCTGGTAATAACTTCCTTTATGACTCCTGAATCCCCTGAATAATCAAATATAAAAGCTTCACCAGGGTGGTCATAATTGTGTTTGGTGTATCTAGATTAATAATATCTTGTGGTTCCTGCCCTAAAATGAGAGAAAACCTACCTTTTCTCCCCTGGACCACCACGTCAAACATTTCATCCAAAAGGTATTGTGGATATCTGCGTTCCCTAAACATATCTAAAATGTGGTTACTCTGAATAAAAAAATCAGTGTCGTTGGATGTCATCCTACTGATCCGTACAAGTTGACCTTTAACAAGGTTCTTTTTCTGAAAGAAAGGATGTCCACTTTTAAAATGGAGATATGAATTCGAAAAAGTATCCTTGCGAAAAATGTTGGATGAAAATCTTCGGTCAGTTTTGGTAAGGGTAATATCCAAAAAAGTAAGCACATGGGGGTTGTAATTATAGGTAAATTCTAAAAATGTAGTGGTACCTTTTAGGTATTCCAAAAACTCAATAAATTGATCGTGTGAGCCCTTCCAAAAAATAACAAAGTCATCCAAAAATCTTTTGTATAGGCACCAATGTGAAGCAAATTTACTCTTCAAAACGTGTAACTCCTCCCACTTAGATAAAATAATGTTTGCATAAGTAGGGGCACATTTGGCACCCATTGCCACTCCTTTAGTTTGTTTAAAGAACTCACCCTGAAAAAACATAAAGTTTTTAAGAATAACATCCATGAAAAGTAAACAGTTGTTAAAATCGTCATTGGAAAACAATTTGCTGTCCCTCATACTCTCCTCTAACCAGAGGAGACCAATATCATGGGGAATGGACCCAAAAGGTCCACTATATCTAAGGTAATGAACACCAAATCAGAAGAGAATAAATGGGGTTCAACACACCTAAGAAAGTGCCATGAATCTTTTAGTGTAGTAACACCTCGGTAGGAAAGTTCCTTCAATTTCTCATCCACAAATTTGGCAAATGGGGTGGTGGCTGAACCTTCTGAAGCAACAATGACCCTTAGGGGGGGATTCATCTGATCCTTGTGGACCTTGGGAATACCAAAAACCGAAGGTACTCTAGGACGTGGATTAGTTAAAAATTGAAAATTCTCTTGAGAAATAGAGCCCTCAAGGAGTAAATCATTGAGCAGTAGGTTGATTTTTGAATAAGATAAATTTACCTCGTTAATAGAAGCTCTAGAGTATTTGTTAAGGTCATGTAATAAATCATTCATTTTAGATTCATAACTTATAAAGTCCATCAAAACAGTCCCACCACCCTTGTCAGGTTGCATAATCCTAATATGAGTATTGTTCCTAAGATCATCAAACACCCTTCTTTCCTGCTGTGTTAAGTTTGAAAAAATCTTGTGGTGGGCAACCGTTTTGAAGAGTGAATTTGCTTCACATTGGTGCCTATACAAAAGATTTTTGGATGACATTGTTATTGTTTGGAAGGGCTCACACGATCAGTTTATTGAGTTTTTGGAATACATAAAAGGTACCACTACATTTTTAGAATTTACCTATAATTACAACCCCCATGTGCTTACTTTTTTGGATATTACCCTTACCAAAACTGACCGAGGATTTTCATCCAACATTTTTCGCAAGGATACCTTTTCGAATTCATATCTCCATTTTAAAAGTGGACATCCTTTCTTTCAGAAAAAGAACCTTGTTAAAGGTCAACTTGTAAGGATCAGTAGGATGACATCTAACGACACTGATTTTTTTATTCAGAGTAACCACATTTTAGATATGTTTAGTGAACGCGGATATCCACAATACTTTTTGGATGAAATGTTTGACGTGGTGGTCCAGGGGAGAAAAGGTAGGTTTGCTCCCATTTTAGGGCAGGAACCACAAGATATTATTAATCTTGATGCACCAAACCACAATTATGACCACCCTGGTGAAGCTTTTATATTTGATTATTCAGGGGATTCAGGAGTCATAAAGGAAGTTATTACCAGGGAGTGGAACAAGTTTGTTGAACTCTCTGATTTAGACATATTTAAGGACAAAACTTTGAAATTTACATATAGAAAGGATCATAATTTTAAGCAGTTTTTTTGAGTTTAATGGACCCAGAAATCCAAATGGCTCATCACGTAGGCCACGTACTTTTAAATGTGGAGCATGTTCACAATGTGCCCACATTATTAATCAAACACACATCCTCATTCCATCTAGGGACAGAAAAATAGTGAGTGACTGTTTTTCCAACTGTAACACCCAAGGGGTTGTGTACATTGCCACGTGTAATTTGTGTAGCTCATTTTATGTGGGCAAAACAGAAAGAAAATTGAAGAACCGAATTTATGAGCATTTATACGATATCAGGAAACAATACAACAAAAATGCATTATTTAGACACACTTTAAAGTGTCCTCAGGCTTCCTTTTCTTTTTTTGTGTTGGAAATTGTCCCTAAGGAAATAAGAGGTGGTATGTGGAAGGCCAAACTTGAGTATAGGGAATTATTCTGGCAAATAGTTTTGGATTCCACCAAATCTCCAGGTCTTAATGATTTAATTTCTATTTCCTCTGTGCTCAAGCTCAGAGCAGCCAAGTTATGAAATTTCACACTTCAGCCACAAGGTGGCAATGTTGGACAGCAATTCACTGGTTGTATTGCTGGAACGTCTCCATTTAATTTGCTTATTTATTCATTAAATAATTTAACATACTTATTTAATAATTTTTATTTACACATTTTAAATATACATTTTAATAAACTTGCTCAATATGCTCATTATATTTTAGTATACATGTTATGAATTATAATGGCTTTAACGTGGTTTTTGTCACGTGCAAAATAAAAGTTTTTAATCAGCACATTGTATTTTATTAAGCTTTTATAAGGTTCTTATTGGATAATTAATGCTTGGATTATGTATAAAAAGGCACACAATTGGTTTTTACGTATTTCTGAAGAAGACTTTGGTTACCAGGGTCGAAAACGTATGTGATTTGTGGCGTTAATATTGTTTGTTTCGAATAAAGCACTTTCCTTGAGTTTCCGACCTTCATTTGGATTTCCCCAACAAGCTTCATTTTTCTTTTTTGGTTTTGGTTGTTTTGAGCTTGTTCTTCCATCATTTTGTTGCTTTTTTGTTAACAATAGGTTATGAAAATAGAAACTGATTTTTACATGCAAAATGTATATGTATATATTTATATATAATTTTTGATCGCGAAATGAACTAAGATTGATATATTTCCAGCCATGTAGTATATTGCGTTGTATAAAATCACAGACTTAATAATCTACTTAATAATTTGGTTAAATAAGATGTACCACTGAAGTACATTAGGGCTATATATTGTTATGACAGTTACTAGGTAGGGCAGGACCAGCTCGAATGTCACACTGATGGGGGAAGGGATGTGAATTTAACATGTGTACCAATAATACTTTGTTTTACAGCACAATAAACCACTCCCATGCCTGATAAAAAGTATATATATATTTAGAAAGCTTGTGAGGAAATTATTACTCTATTTTTGTTTTGCTTGGATCCCTTGTCTGTGCATTTAATAAAGGATTTTCTACTAGAAACAGACTGCCTGCCTTGCTTGGATTACTTTTGCATACTTAGTAATGCTGTAAAATTATATATTTTCTATTATTACTTTTTGACTTGACGAGTTTACGTTCGCTACTTCTACTACTATTGTCTGATCTGATTAATATACAGTGATTAACTAGAAATATATGGACTGAAAATCTTCCACACAGAGGAGTTTCTTACACTGTCTTGGTAAAAAATAAATACATATATTATTATTAAAATAAACCATAAAATGCTTGCATATATAATATTATTTAAAATATAAATATAAATATTATTATAATAGCATACTATAATTTAGCAGATCTCAATTTCAGCACAGGTTTCAAGGATAACATTTCATTTAAACCAGGGGCAGAACTTGCATCAAGAATAAATTGCCAATATAACTCCCTATATTCCAACCGAGTCTCCCAAGGCCCTCCCCTGGGGTCTCGTGGGACTACTTCTATGACAAAAAACTGAAATTTAGCTTTGCCGCAATTGTTTTGATGTTTAAACAGAGCATTATTATATTTTCTTTTCCTTATCTCATATAAATGCTTGTAAATTCTCTGCCTCAATTTCCTCTCGGTCTTGCCTACGTAAAGAGTCACAGATTTCACATATAGCAATATAAATCACGCCTGTGGTATTACAGTTGGCAAAACCTTGAGTAGTAAAATACTTGTTCCTCTTTTTCAAAAGGATAGAATCACCTTCCTTGATGTTAATGCAATATGGGCACCGCCCACATTTTCGTGTTCCTTTTTTGTTATTATTATTAGTGGGGTTAAGGAAGTTTGTCCCTTCTAATATATTATTGATGTTATGTCCCTTCCTATATACACATTTAAATGGATTTTCAAAGATATGATTTAAATCAGACAAACTAGCAAATTTTTTTTCCATTCTTTACTAAGAATACTTCTCACCAGATTACTCTCCCCGTCAAAGGTGGTAAACATGGCAGAATGAAAACTTTTTTCTAAAGTTGTAGCAATAGCAGAGTTTGCCTCAATATTATGTACTTCCAATGTAGGTAGGGGTACACCCAATACAATAACTGATGTTAGGAGATCTATTGGGTACCCCCTTGCTCCAAACATACTCTTAATAAATTCACATTCAGTATTAAAATCATGATCGTCTGATGTCATCCTACTGGCTCTCACCAGCTGACCTTTAACTATTGCTCTTTTTTGAAAATGTGGGTGAGAGCTTGTATAATGCAAGCAAGCATTAGAAAACGTATCTTTTCTAAAAATTTCTGATTTAAAACCTCCCCCATTCTCTGTATATTTAAATCTAAAAAACACAATTCAACTTCATCTACTTTATAGGTGAATTTTAAAAGATTTGTTGTATTTGAAATATAATCAAAAAATTCCATGAATTTTTCCAGGGTATTGTTCCAAAAAAGACAAACATCATCCAGGAAGTGCCCGTAGTAGTTCCAGTATTGTTTAAAATTAGAATTGTGAACAAATTTTTCTTCCCAATACAATAAAATTATGTTGGCATATGTAATTGCACAATGGGCACCCATAGCTACGCCTTTAGATTGTCTGAAATATTCCCCTTGGAAGAATATAAAATTATTGTTTAAAATCAATTCCATTAAAACAAGGCATGTACGAAATACCTTAAAAGAAATATTATTCTTGCTTCCCAAAAAGTCTTCAAACCAAACTAAACCTATCTCGTGAGGAATACTTGTAAAAAGGTCCACAACATCCAAAGTGATAAAGCTAGAGGTGTCAACCTGATTAAAATTATTAATATGCCTTAAAAAATCCCTAGAATCCTTTAACACATTAGGATGGTCCATCACCACGTTCTTGAGATGTACATCTACATATTTTGTCAGTGGAGCAGTAATAGAACCCTCCGCAAATACAATAGGTCTGAGAGGAGGGTCATCAGGATTTTTGTGGCCCTTTGGTATACCAAAAATACAAGGCACTTTGGGTTGTTAAACATGTAAATAATTATATGTTTCCAGGTCAATAAGCCCCTCTAAAACTAAATCATTCAAACAGAGGGAACGTTTTTTATAAGCAATATGAATTTCATTCATAGACACTCTCTCATAGGTATATTGGTCATTTAACAAATCAACATTTTTGCCTCATAATTAACATGATCCATAAAAACCACCCCACCCCCCTTATCAGGCTTCATGATTCTAAGATTTTTATTTTCTCTACATAAACTGAGTGTGTGCATTTCTTCCGTAGAAAGGTTTGGACTAACCTTGTTGTACTTAAGTTTATCTCTTAGCTCCTTTTCAACCAAAACCTCAAAATTCCTAAGCTGGGGGTGAAGGGGCGGATTAAACGTACTCTTCTTTGTTAAAACAGTGGCATTTTTTCTTATATTACCATTAAAAAATACCTCTAAATTTTTTTGCCTAATAAAAAGTTTAAAATCCACTGATAAATTCACTATGTTAGCCTTAAGTAAAACCTTTAGTAAATAAGTTGAAATGACCCTTAGTAATTGAAGTAAGGGTATAATTAAAAATGTGAAAACCATTGTAACTAAACATACATTTATTAATCACTATTTCATCTGAAGGAATTACCTCCATAGTGCCTTTCGACCCCTCTGGTTCTGATAACCAAACCTGTAGTCTACTGGGTCCTTGTTCTTGAGTCTCTCTGATCTCCTTGGGGAGGGAAACTCTAAAGGGTCATGTATATCATAACTATTAAACTGAGTTTCAGCTGGTAATTTGTCATACCCCATGTCTCTTTCACCTCTATACTCATGTGGTTTGTTGTGAAAATTACCCCATGTATTCTTTGGTTTAGGGTATTCTGTATTATTTTTGTACTTCTTTACGTCCCTTTCCACCTTTCTAAATGTTCTCTCATAAATCCTAGTACATTTTACTTCGACATCTTTCAACATTTCATGATATTTAACTCTTTCACACTCAATGCCAAACATTAAATCAGTGACAATATTATTATTAATAATTTCAATCTGAGAAAACATTTTATCCATTTCCAACTCATTGTCTCTAATTATAGCCTTCATAATTTCAAACCCACATTTATCAAATGCACAAATAAGGTCCTTATGAAAATCTGAGTTCTCCACAACATTGTTGGGGTTTTTACACACCCATAGACCTTTAGGAATAATGTTCAATTGCAAACAATGTTTAAGATACATGTTGTCCATTTCCAATACTTTAAACTTGAAAAACATATTATCCAAATCCAAAATTAAAGTGGTGTAGCTACCACTATAATTATTGTGTTGAGGTATAGGCATCTGTTTAAAATCAAGTTTAAAATCAAGAATATCTTTAAACTGAACAGTACCTGTATTGTGGGTTGCAAACTGGCTCACAGACAGGACCCACAGAGTGAAAGCTGCAGATTCCAAGTCAGACTGTTGACTAGTCACAAGTGGAGTCCCACAGGGCTCAGTCCTAGGCCCTCTCCTGTTTAGCATCTACTTCTTGGAAGTCCAGGCCAACACAGAAGGACTCTGGCTGACCAGGTTCACTAATGACTGCAAGCTAGGAGTCATTATCATCTCCCCAAGTGATGCAGACATCCTACAAAAGGGCTTTTCTGAGACCAACGACTGGTGTCAGAACCATGGCCTGAAGCTTAATGCCAAAAAATGTATTATCATCCCCTTTGGAAAAAACTAATTTCCCATGAATTACCACTTTGATGGGAGCCCACGAACACTGAAGAGGCCATAAGAGATTTGGGCACCCAGGTCAACAGCCCCTCACCTTTGACCACCACATTGCTACTATGGTCAGAAAGTCCTTCTATGTGGCACATCTTATAACCAAAGGTTTCACATCCAGGAAGAAAGAGGTCATCATCCCTCTCTACTCATCCCTCATTAGACCACTCATTGAATATAACGCCCCATTTGGTATGTACCTGATCAGACACCTACAACAGCTGGAGATGCTACAAAAGTACCTCACAAAAAGGATCCTAGGCCTTAAACACATGTCCTACATGGACAGACTCAAGAAATGTCAGCTGTTCTCAGTCTCTTATCATCTACTTAGAGGTGATCTCTGCTTGACTTACAAAGCCATGTCTGACACAGCCCTACTTGAAATGCTACACCTAAAGAAATCCCAATCCCCCCACACCACATGCTCTAGAGATCACAACCTCATTACCACAATTAACAGAACATGCTGGAGGGACAGGTTCATCTCCCAAAGACTGCCCATACCCTGGAATAAGCTTCCCCCTTCATGTCAAGCAGAGCAACTTGCTGGCCCTCTTCAAAAGAAATTTTGATGAGTGAATGAGTAAAGCACAGTTGTGTACACTTACCATAAATGTAGATGTTCGAGTGTATTCACTATTGCAGTCATTACATTTGGGTTATCTGCTTGCAGTAGCCCTCAGCCGGCCTGATTAACAAAGTCTTGGGTCCTGCGTCAGTTGCTGTCTTTTCTTCCATGATGTCAGGTCGTCAGGGGTATAAAACATACAGCCAACACCATTGCATCAGTTTTTCTTGCCCCAGATATCCGGTGCCCCCTAATGGGAAGCAATTAAATCTTGGTTGGGAGGATGGCCTAATGGTTAAGGTGTTTGCCTTACAGGCACAAGATGCAGGGTTTGAGTCTCAAAAGGGATAATTGGCTAGGCTTAAAATGGCTCGCAAGGGCAGTTAGCTTAGTACTAATCTATGAACCTATGAATCTATAAATACAAGGATATACCTCCAACAATAAAGCAAATACACCAAAAAGCTTTTGAGCATAGTAAGGGAGAGTAGAGGTATAGCCAAAGGAAGAAAGGGGGCTGGAGGGAGGGTAACCAGGACTGCAACAGTGAATACACTCGAACATCTACATTTATGGTAAGTGTACACAACTGCACTATATTCGTCGTGTTTCACTGTTGCAGTCATTACATTTGGGTAGATTTCCAAAGCTAAGGTTGGGAGGAGGAATTTAAATAGAATTAGGACCAGCTATAAGGACCTGCAAGACTGCAGTGGCAAAGCTAGCTCTGGATTTAGAGAAAATTGGCAAATGATAATTCTTGGTGAAAGTATGTACAGAACTCCAAGTAGCAGCTTCTATGATGTCCCTGGTAGGGACGCCTCTGAAAAAGGCTGTAGAGGTAGATGCAGCCCTGGTTGAATGAGGTCTGATGTCCTGTGGGATAGGTTTTCCATGGTGTTTATACCAGAAATGAATGCAGTGGCCTATCCATTTTGAAATGGTTTGCTTTGAAATAGCTTTCCCCTCTGTTCCTGCAGCAAATGCCACCAGCAGCTGTTCAGATTTCCTTTGAGGTTTAGTCCTGTCCAAGTAGAATCTAAGTTGTCTGTGCACATCTAAGGAGTGCAGTATCCGTTCCCCTTTGTTCTGTGGGTTAGGAAAGAAGGTAGGCAAATGAATGGACTGATTAAGAGCCACACTGGATACCACCTTGGGCATGAAGAAGGGATTAGTTCTGAGGGACATCCTGTCCGCATGAAAGATGATGAAAGGCTCCACTGCCATAAGAGCCTGTAATTCAGATACCCTTCTTGCTGAAGTGATTGCTAAATGGAAAGCTGTTTTCCAAGAAAGGAATTTTAAATCTGCAGTAGCAGCTGCCTCGAAAGGAGGAAGAGTGAGTTTCTCCAAGACAAAGTTAAGGTCCCAGGCTGGAGTTGGAGCTCTCCTGGGTGGCCTTAAATTGTTGGCCCCTCTGAGGAACTGCTTGAGCAGTGGGTGAGAGAAGAGGGGAGGCTCTGTGCTATAATGAGCTGAAATGGCTGAGGCATGAATTTTGATGGAGGAAAAGGACAAGCCCTTATGAAACATCTCAGTCAAGTATTTATTTATTTATTTTACATTTGTTGACCGGGCTAGTCTAGATGGACACATGTCCATTTTCAGTAGAGACCTGGGGAGAAAAGCTCCACTACAGTTAAAGTCACAGTACATAATTACAAGTAGAGTACAAGTACAAGTATTGTAGAATCTGAGGTAAATTGGGAGCTGCTGTGCTCATCCCTTGAGATTGGTTCCAGGCACAGAATCTTTTCCATTTTGCAGCATACGATTTTCTAGTACTAGGCCTCCTTGTCTCTAAAATGATATCCATCACTGATTTACTGAGGGATGGTAAAGGAGAGATTAGATAATTAGCCAGGATGTTAGGTTCAGGGTTTGCAGCTGAGGGTGCAGAATCTGGTTCTCCTGCTGAGACAACAGGGAAGGAGTCTGAGGCAGGTGCCATGGAGCCAAGCGTGACACACTACACAAGAGGGGGTACCAGTGTTAGTGTGGCCAGTCCGGTGCAATTAAAATCATCCCTGGCTTGTCCTGTTTGATCTTTAGTAGTACTTTGGAGAGCAGAGGCAGAGGAGGAAAGGCATAAACTGATAGGTTTTTCCAGCTGAAGGACACAGCATCCACTTTCCAAGCTAGCTTGTGGGGAATCCTTGTGCAAAATTTGTCCAATTGATGATTTTGGGGAGAGGCAAACAGGTCTATATCTGGGCTCCCCCATTTGCTTGTCAACATGTTGAACATCCTTGGTTCCAGTTTCCATTCGTGTGGGTCCATGAGGTTTCTGCTTAGTCCGTCTGCCAGTGTATTTAGTTTTCCTGGCAGGAATTGAGCTTGTAGATTCATTTGGTAGCTCAAGGCTGTGTTCCACAATGCCATGGCTAGTCTGCAGAGAGGGTAAGAATGTGCACCCCCCTGCTTGTTTATGTACCACATGACAGTGGTGTTGTCCATCTTTACCATTAGTTGTCCTGGAAGAACGTGATCCTTGAAGGCTGTCAGAGCATTCTGTACAGCTAACGTTTCCTTTTGATTTATGTGCAAGGGCATTTGACTTGGGTTCCATTTGCCCTGAATGCACTTCCCTGCCAGGTGAGCCCCCCATGCATAGTCTCATGTGCCTGTTGATAAGGTTTGGGCAGCAGGGGGCTGAGTGAATGGTAGTCCCTTGTTTTGGTGGCAGGCCTCTGCCCACCAAAGGAACTCTAGGCGTAGACAAGGTATGATAGGAATCATTGCTTCTAGATCCTGAGAATGTTGACACCATAGGCTTTTGAGATACCATTGTAGTTTTCTCATATGCAGCCTTGCATATGGAATTAGAAGAATGCAGGAGGCCATGAACCCCAAGGCTTGCAGTATTTGCCTTGCAGATAGCTGTGTTTTTGTGGCCACCTGTTTGAAATAGGTTGTCAAATGAATCCGTTTCTCTGCCATGAGAAAAGCCATTTAGGAAGTTGTATTCAAGCTTGCTCCTAGGAATGTAATTTGTTGACAGGGTACCAGGTGTGATTTCTTTTCATTTATAGTATACCCCAGACAAGTCAGCAACCTTTGAACAAAGGCCAGATGATTCAAAAGTATGTCCTGGCTTTCTGCTTGAATTAGACAATTGTCCAGGTATGGGTATATTTGAATATTTCTTTGCCTGCAAAATGCAATGACTGGAGCTAGGAACTTTGTGAATACCTTGGGCACAGTAGATAAGCCAAAAGGCAGTGCAGAGAACTGATAGTGCATGTAGCCTGCTTTGAAGCATAGGTATCTTCTGCAAGACTCCCTGATAGGGATGTGCAGGTATGCTTCTTAATAGAAACCTTGTCCCTTTTCCTCTTCTGATACCAACTGAATAGCCGCCATGCTTAAGAGGGAGAATACTTGATTTTGGGCCTCTGCTCACTGATCTGGGGGTAGATCTGGCCACCCACTTGGTGTTGGTAACATGTAGAAGTGAAATCTGTATCCTTGGGACACTATATTTAAAACCCATTTGTCCTGGGTAATGAGTTTCCAGTTTTTGGCCGGAAGACCAGTCTTTCCGCCTAAAGGAGCATTCAGTTGGGAAGTCCTTGGAAGTTTTAAAAGGAAGTCATTGAGACAGTTTTCCATAGGGGGGAGTCTTACTACTCCCAGATTTGGATGCGGAAACCCCCCACTGCTTAGTCTTGTGCATCCCCTGGGACTGAAACCTGGGGTTTCTGCTGTGTCTTGGTTTGGATTGAGAAGACCTGGAAGGGGCTGGAAAGGACCAATTCTTAGATGGCCAATGCCTACTAAATCTTGGAGGCTGAACTTTTGTAAGAAATCTTTTAACAGTTTGCATAGATTTAGCTTTATCTTCCATCTTTTTAAGAACTTCCTCAGCTTTGTTGGCAAACAGGAGGTCCTGATTTAAGGGAGCATCCAACAGTTTAGCTTTAACATGATCAGGCAAAGATTGCTCCATAAGCCAAGCATGCTACTACTCTTAGAAAAAACAGTCTACTCATTATATTATAAGCATAACACTTGTTCTCTAAGCTACTCTTCTAAGCAAGCACTCTCAAACTCAAGTAGCACTACATCCACCTACCACCCCAACCACTTCCCTTAAAGGCACAGCACTCTCTTATAATATTCTAGCATGTCGAGTGGTAGATTGCTAGCATCTTCTCCTGCTCAGTTGGTAAATCTAGGAATCTTGAGACAATGCTATAATTGTCTCATGTACACAGACAACCCTCTCCTCCTCCCAACAAACACAAATACATGTGAGAGATGCAACTATATAGCCAAACTGGAGGCTGAACTCTCTCAACTCAGGACTGGCAAGACCAGACAAGAGGAGAAGGTAACCACACACACAACAAACCCAGTCACACATAGACCTACCCCAACTGCAAATCAAACACATAATAACACAAAAACATACTCGGAGACTCCATTAAAAAACTTACCAAAACAACAGAGGCTCCCAAAGCAGACACCCAAAAATCCGCCACCTCAAAACATAACACATGCAACACATACTTCAATAAATCGGTGTGTCAATAAATCACACCCCTTAAGGCCAAACACTATGCCTGATACACTAGTGATAGGTGACTCTATAGTCAGACACACTGACGTCCCACTTACCAGGCTGGGCAAGGAGAGAGTAATGGTAAGCTGCCTATTGGGGGCTAGGATCTGCCATATAACACATGCACTCAGGTCACTCAAAAGCACATACAAATATGACTCCGTCATTGTCCATGCCGGCATGAATGACCTGAGACGTACCTCCTTGGACTACATGAAAAGAGACATTGAGGAGCTCTCTGATTATGTAGCCCAGGCTGGTATGACCCTGACCCTGAGCAGCATCCTGCCCTCACCAAGAATGATGCCACAATACAAAGACAAGATGATCAGCTTTAATAGTTGGCTCAATTACTGGTGTCATTCTAGGGGGATCCAATGTCTGTCTGCTTGGGATGACATGCTGGACAAGCCACACTGCTTCGCAAGGGACGGCTTGCACCTGTCACCACTGGGCTTCTGGATATTGGCTTAGGCTCTTGCCACCCCCATAGTGCCTTTTTTAGGCAAGGCTCAAAAGACAAACCCACCTCCTTAGAAAACAAAAATGGAATAAAATTAAGGGTAATGCTGCTCAACGCCAGAAGTCTAAATCTCAAGATGCAGGCTCTCGAAGCACTCCTCAGTATGGAGAACATCGATGTCTGCGCTGTAACTGAGACCTGGTTCAAGGCTCCTGAGAGCACCCCAGCACTACCAGGCTTTACCTCGTATCATGCTGTTCGGACCCAAAACACGGGCCGAACCACAAAGGGAGGGGGAGTGTCCATATTCATCAAGGACACCCACACCTCCAGGTTAGTGGCAACTCATGAAGCATCGGAGACCATCCAGGTGCAGCTAACCATAGGCAAAACTGCTATACAACTGGTTGCATGTTACAGACCACCCTCCCAATCTCAAGAACCCCACTCAGCCTTCATGAAGACATTGGAAGATATGAATGTCTCACCAAATACCATCATATTGGGAGACTTCAACTACCCTAACATAGACTGGGTGCACTATTCTAGCCCTAACACCCTAGCCCAAAGGTTCCTGGAATTCATAAACTCAAATGCAATGGAACAACTAGTCACCTCTCCCACAAGGGGGGATAATATACTAGACCTGATCATCACAAACATGGGGACAAAATTCTCCACACGAAGTATTGCCCTCACTGGTGAGATCTGACCACAAACTAATCACCCTGGATATACATTTACCACCTCCACCCCCAGCACAAAAGACTACAGTGAGAAACTTCTCAAAAGCCGCCTTTACACTTCTCAAGACTGAGATGGTATCATTTAAGCCCTCAGGGCCAATGGAATCCACATCCCACAATGCTGAATCCTACACAAATGCTTTCTACGGACATCTCCAAGAATGCATGGATCGTGCAATCCCAAATAAAACCAAGACCCTCTCCACCAAAGGAAGGCATCCTGTCTGGTGGACCCCAGCCTTAAACAAATTGTATAACAAAAGAAGGAAGCTACTGCAAGACAGAACAAAATCCCATAAAGGGAAGGCATCTCTGATCAGCACTAGTAGAAAGCTACATTCTCTCATAAAAATATCCAAGGCCAACTTTGAGAGAAAAATCGCCAAGGACACTAAAGATAACCACAAGGCATTCTTCAGCTACGTTAGAAACCTGGGCAGAAACACTCAGATATGCTCAGAGTTAGTACACAACGACAAAAAATTTACCGAACCCACAGATATTGCCAACATTCTGGCAGACAGGTTCAGTGCAAATTTCTCCCCTCCATCACCTCCAAAAGAAGAAATACTCATCCCAGCTGAATGTAACCTCCCTGTCATCTCTGATGTCCAGGTGAGAACCGCCCTCAACAAAGCAAAAAACACAGCATCTATGGGACCTGATGGTATCCCTGGCTGCGTGATACGTGAACTCCAAGAGGAGCTAAACCCGCATATAAAAATGTTATTTAACCTTAGCCTTACTACAGGATATGTACCTGAACACTGGCATACAGCAACAGTGGTACCACTCCACAAGGGAGGCTCCACTACAGACCCTGGGAACTACCGCCCCATAAGCTTGACCAGCCTGGTTTGCAAAGCTATGGAAAGAATTATTATGGAACTCATAAACAATGACATTGGGGACCTACAGACACTTGATCCCACCCAGTTCGGCTTTGTAAAAGGCAGATCCTGCCTTTTGAACCTGGTTGACTTTTTCGAAACAGTCACTAGAGCCATTGATGAGGGCAAGGCAGTCCATACAGCCTACCTGGACTTGGCTAAAGCCTTCAACACAATACCCCACTCGGGGATCATAGAAAAGCTAAACAGCTTAAAAGTAAATCCATATGTCACAAGATGGGTTACAAACTGGCTAAAGAACAGAACCCATAAAGTCAAGATTGCGGGAGCCATGTCAGACTCAAAGCCAGTCACAAGTGGTGTCCCACAGGGCTCTGTCCTGGGACCCCACTTGTTGGCATTTACTTCTCAGTTGTGAAAGCAAACATGGGAGGGTTGTGGCTGACAAAGTTCGCAGATGACTGCAAACTAGGCGCCATAGTCGATACACCAGCTGACACATACATCCTACAGAAAGGCCTCACCGAAATGGACAATTGGAGCCGGAATCATGGCCTTAAACTGAATGCCAAGAAATGTATAGTCATCCCCTTTGGGAAAAACAAAATACCCACAAATGATCACATAGACAGTAACCCACTAAGTACCGAAAAAGTAATCAGAGACCTGGGGACCCAAGTTGATAGTGACCTCTCATTTGACACCCACGTTGCCAAAGTGGTTAGAAAGACTTTCTACTTTGCCCACCTTATCATGAAGGGGTTCACATCCAGATCAAAGGAGGTCATCGTGCCCCTGTACTCCTCCCTTATCAGGCCCATGATTGAGTACAATGCCCCATTTGGTCTGTACCTCACCCGGCACTTACAACAGCTGGAGAGACCCCAGAAGTACCTCACCAAGAGGATCAAGGGTTTCCAACATATGTCATATGCTGCCAGGCTAAAGAAACTCCAGCTCTATTCAGTAGCATACCGCCTGCTCAGAGGTGATCTGTGCCTGACATACAAGGCCACGTCCAACCAGGAATTGATGGACATGCTCCACCTCAAAAAATCAAAATCCATAAGAACCACGAGAGCCAAAGATTTAAACCTCAGTACAATCATGACTAGAACATGCTGGAGAGACAGATTCATAACTCAGGGGCTTCCCATACTCTGGAACAAAATCCCAGTCCATGTTAGGCAGAGCCCCTCACTGTCTCTCTTCAAGAGAAATCTTGACGAGTGGATGGGAGATCATAGGTTTACCCCGGGGGTCACCCCTGTATCGCTACTTAACTGAGGCACAGTAAACTAATTTTAATAAGTAAGGGGGTCTTCAATGTGTCACTACTAGACAAAGGCAAAGTACTCTAAATTTATTCTATACACCTTAGTACCACTACATGGGGTGGCGAAAGCCACATCTCTAGGGCTAGGCTTGCAAATGCCTCAGGGCAGATAGCCTAGTACTAAACTATGAAACTATGAAACTATGCCTTCTAAGAACAGACCCAGTAACAGCAGCCCTGCAAGAGGCCTCTAATGAATCATATCCACATTGCAAAGTATGTTTTCCAACCTGTTCAGCAGAATGCATTAAATCCTGTAATTCTTTATTTTCAGCACAGTCAGGAATTAACATCATTTTCTGTTTAAGCAATCCAGTAACATGTTGTTGATACTTTAACATATGGAACTGGAAGTTTAAAGCCTTAATGGCCAAGGTTGCAGAAGTGTAAACTTTCATACCCCATCTATCCAGTGCCCTGGAGTCTCTATCAGAAGGAGTAGAATTTTTAGCAGTAGAAGCCTTAATGCCCTTGGGTCCCTGTGAAATAGTCTCTGGATCCTCAATAGGATTTTTAAAAGGAACTTGTGTGAATCAGGAACCCTGTAATATCTGTGCCTGACGTATAAAGCCATGTCCAACCCAGAATTAATGAACATGTTCCACCTCAAGAAATCCAAATCCACCAGAACTACACACTCCAGTGACTTAAACCTCAGCACAGAAATAAATAGAACATGCTGGAGGGACAGATTCATATCCCAGAGGCTCCCCTCACTCTGGAACAAAATCCCAATCCATGTCAGACAGAGCCCCTCAATGACCCTCTTCAAGAAGAATCTTGACGTTTGGATGGGAGATCGTAAATTTATTCCTGGGATCTCTTCTGTGTCACTGCTAGACAGAGGCACGGTAAACTAACCTTAAATGGGCTATCTTCTGTGACCTACTATACAGAGGCACAGTCAACTAATCTAAGAAGGGTGGCGAAAGCCAAACACACTCTGGCTAGGCTTGTAAATGCTCTCGGCAGATAGCCTAGTATCAGCCTATGAACCTATGAACCTATAAGAGGTTCATATACATGATTAATGTGACCAGTCCCTACTCTTCTAACCAATGAAAAAAGACATTTTTGTATGCAGGGGAGGTAGTCACTTAGAGCTACACTAGGTGACTCCCATTTTTTAAAAAAATACAAGCGTCCAGAGAAATAGCTTACAATGGAAACAAGTCACAGAGCTTGTTTTTACAGAGCTCACGAATGTGCACGAGCAGGAGGGGAGACCTCTGAACCTATTATATAGGCTTTTTGTGCTCATGGAGTAAAAGTTCACCAACTAGTGAACTGCAGATCCTCCTGCCATTGTCTATAACTGGCTTTAAATAATTGATCTGGTGATTGTAATGTGCTAGAACAAGAGCACTTAATTAACTACTTGAAACTTCAACAAGGTGTCTTTATTGCTCCGACAGGTAGGCCATCAGAGAGAAAGTCTCTTAGACATTATCTGAACTAATCCTTTGTAGTGCGTTTCTCTTTAGTCTTGTCACCTTTTGGGTCACAGGTGAGATACCAGACCTCACTCAAGCTTTCTGGATTACCTTTGTTACACATAGTATACAGACATAGATATTTGTATTACACACACACACACACACACACACACACACACACACACACACACACACACACATACACACACACACACACACACACACACACACACACACACACACACACACACACACATGGAGAAAGAGAGAGAGGGAGAGATTGAGAGACTGCTGCAATATGTTTATAGATAAGAAGAAAAACCCCTGTAAACTGAAGTTATAGTGATTTCTTTCTCTTTACAATTGCATTGATATATAACTACTTGTGGATAGGGGCAACATACAGCATACTATTATGGTCAGGTGTGGCCAGCAAACAGCTTTTTTATGTTAAAACACAACTTACCTATGTACAATGATTAAGAATTGCGCATGTTACAAAGTCCCGCTGGAAGAAGGGACAGCAACCGACGCAGGACCCGAGACTTTGTTAATCAGGAGGCTGACTGAGGGCTACTGCAAGCAGATAACCCAAATGTAATGACTGCAACAGTGAAACATGAAGAACATCAGAAAGTTCACCCCAGGGATCATTCCAGTTGCCCTACTGGATAGGGGCACTGTGAACTAACATTGGGTGGCACGGTACCTGGGCAATTTATTTTGGGCTAGGCTTGTAAAGGCTCCAGGGCCATTAGCCTAGTACACACCTATGAACCTATGAACTTATGTAGTACAAAAGATTAGTCCAGATAAAATTAGTTTGGCTAGCAGATCCAGGAGTCTCTCTCTTTCTGTCTCTCTCTTATGCTGTCTCTGTCGGAGGAATAAAGATGACTTGTTGAAGGTTCAAGTAGTTTATTCAGTTAAGCAGGTAAATAGATAAGTGTTCCTGTTCTCATATATTAAATTCAACAGGTCAGTTATCTAAAGGTAGTTACAGAGAATGGAGGCAAAGTACAAGAGACCTGATTGGAGGAAAATCTGGGAGATGGAAAAACAAGAAGCCAATCCCAAAGCTAACATGTTAGTTCCTTAATTGAATATTTCTGAATGACCCATGAAGCTTTACCAGCTCAGCAGCCTGTGGAACCTCATTCTTAGTCAAAAAGGCTTGCATTTTATTGGACAAAAAATGACAACACATCATGCACTACCACTATAGAACTATATTTAAGGAAACACTTTCACCTGAGTGTCAACTGGTCCATCTAATACAGTGCTTTACAGTTTGATAATGGAACAGGCCTTCTTTTATGAGGCTATCACCAGATTTTATTAGCCTGTTTGCATCACATGTAATATGAGAAGCAGTGTCTGCCTTTCCGGGCTCATATTCCTTGAAGAAAATAAGGAAACTTATTACAGACCTTTTTCCAGTCTGACCTGTCCTTATCAATGCTTGTATCACACAAAATATGAGAGGCTGCACCCACTTTTACAGGGCTCATATTTTCTGAAATACATTATGAAAGACTAATCTTCTCTTGTTTGGCAAAAAGGTTTACAGAGACTGCTCTCTTGTTCGGTATATATTTCTCTGAGGTACAGGCTAACACAGGAGGACTATGGCTGCCAAAGTTTGCAGATGACTGCAAACTGGGGGCCATAATCGACTCACATGCTGATACAAGCATCCTCCAAAAAGGTCTCACAGAGACGGATAACTGGTGCCAGACCCATGGCCTAAAGTTAAATGCCAAAAAGTGCATAGTCATCCCCTTTGGGAAAAACAAAGTGCCCACAAATTACCACATAGGTGGTAATCCATTAAATCTGAAGAAGTAATTAGGGATTTGGGGACCCAAGTAGATTGCAATCTCTCCTTTGACAATCACATTGCCAAAGTGGTTAGAAAGACATTCTATATACCCCACCTTATCATGAAGGGGTTCACATCTAGATCAAGAGAGGTCATTGTGCCCCTCTACTCATCACTCATCAGGCCCATAACTTAATACAATGCCCCATTTGGGATGTACCTTACCCGACACCTGCTACAACTAGAAAGACCCCAAAAGTACCTCACCAAGAGGATCAAGGGACTCAAACAGATGCCCTACGCAGTTAGGCTAAAGAAACTCCAGCTCTACTCAGTTGCTTACTGCCTACTCAGAGGCGATCTGTGCCTGACGTATAAAGCCATGTCAAACCCAGAATTAATGGACATGTTCCACCTCAAGAAATCCAAATCCACCAGAACTACACACTCCAGTGACTTAAACCTCAGCACAGAAATAAATAGAACATGCTGGAGGGACAGATTCATATCCCAGAGGCTCCCCTCATTCTGGAACAAAATCCCAGTCCATGTCAGACAGAGCCCCTCAATGACCCTCTTCAAGAAGAATCTTGACGTTTGGATGGGAGATCGTAAATTTATTCCTGGGATCTCTTCTGTGTCACTGCTAGACAGAGGCACGGTAAACTAACCTTTAATGGGCTATCTTCTGTGACCTACTATACAGAGGCACAGTCAACTAATCTAAGAAGGGTGGCAAAAGCCAAACACACTCTGGCTAGGCTTGTAAATGCCCTCGGCAGATAGCCTAGTATCAGCCTATGAACCTATGAACCTATAAGAGGTTCATATACATGATTAATGTGACCAGTCCCTACTCTTCTAACCAATGAAAAAAGACATTTTTGTATGCAGGGGAGGTAGTCACTTAGAGCTACACTAGGTGACTCCCATTTTTTAAAAAAATATAAGCGTCCAGAGAAATAGCTTACAATGGAAACAAGTCACAGAGCTTGTTTTTACAGAGCTCACGAATGTGCACGAGCAGGAGGGGAGACCTCTGAACCTATTATATAGGCTTTTGTGCTCATGGAGTAAAAGTTCACCAACTAGTGAACTGCAGATCCTCCTGCCATTGTCTATAACTGGCTTTAAATAACTGATCTGGTGATTGTAATGTGCTAGAACAAGAGCACTTAATTAACTACTTGAAACTTCAACAAGGTGTCTTTATTGCTCCGACAGGTAGGCCATCAGAGAGAAAGTCTCTTAGACATTATCTGAACTAATCCTTTGTAGTGCGTTTCTCTTTAGTCTTGTCACCTTTTGGGTCACAGGTGAGATACCAGACCTCACTCAAGCTTTCTGGATTACCTTTGTTACACATAGTATACAGACATAGATATTTGTATTACACACACACACACACACACACACACACACACACACACACACACACACACACACACACACACACACACACACACACACACACACACACACACACACACACACACACACATGGAGAAAGAGAGAGAGGGAGAGATTGAGAGAGACTGCTGCAATATGTTTATAGATAAGAAGAAAAACCCCTGTAAACTGAAGTTATAGTGATTTCTTTCTCTTTACAATTGCATTGATATATAACTACTTGTGGATAGGGGCAACATACAGCATACTATTATGGTCAGGTGTGGCCAGCAAACAGCTTTTTTATGTTAAAACACAACTTACCTATGTACAATGGACATAAACAGAAAGTACGCATGAGTGTCCACAAAAGTTCCCCACAACAAGTATTACACTGGAAGAATTGTGTTTTCCATTCAGTGGTCTCTAAAGGAAGCATTACAAATTAAGGAAATATCATAGTGATATGGTTAGTAGTGTATTCTATGTAAGTCTTCAGTGTCAACAAATACATTGCAGGAGCATTATAGTAATGTATATATTGAATACAGGCCTAAAAAGTGATACAGCACAATTGATTCACCCCTCTCAATTGTCCAGATTTTTGCAGAATGTCTAGATGTTTACCTCATATATTTGGAATGTTCCTCATAACATTTGTGGTGTTCTGGCAAACCACTGAGGAGTGAAGTCACAAAATATCGACATATATTTGAGTTTCAGACTTCATATCCTTCAAGAAAGGCATGCTATCACAAAACCTGCTATTCTAGCAACTTTTTAAGTTTATAGCAACTCTTCAAGTTTATAAGGGCAATATTTAAAAGCTGCCCCTATTTTTGGGCCTTTGCCTCTCTATTATTGTATGATTTCTCCAGATTTCTTATGCTAAGAGGCCAAGAGGGCTGAGAGGTATGTGTTGGTGTGACATAAGTTCAGTGGACATACCTTGTTTTATTAGACAGTTACACTTTTCTCCACGTAGAGATAATCTCATGTATGTAAGCATTTCAGAATGCTACAGACTGTAGGTCATATCATTTGCTTTGTTTTACACTTCAGCACTATATATCACTGACTGACCTCATTAACATGTAATGTTTCAGAATTTCAGGGACTGACAGCACACAGCTTGTTTGATTGCCAGCCCTTGCCGAGTCCAAAAATATGTGTCAATATCCACAAGTTTTATAGACGAAGCCAGCATAGTTGGTGCAGAGGGATAATGTCCTTGTTAGTATCCAGGCAGCCTGGCATCCATTACTGGCCCCTGCACATGTATGGGCTGCCAGGGAAGGAAAGGGTGATGAACCTATTCCTGCTCATCCCTCTTCAGAGATATTTGAAGGGCTCACACAAAAGTATGTTCTGGGGACTGATGACATACTGGTGTGAGGCATGCCATTCTTGAAGCCTCAATGAAGCCTACGGCCATGAACAGTGGCCAGAATAGGTGAATATACAGGCATTGGGGGTTAGATGGACACCTAAAGACATGCTCATGATTAATGGTTCACAATGGTTTTCTGAATAATAAAGGGGCTGACATTTCTAGTACTGTATCAAGTCATCGTTTGTGGGTGACAGCTGTGGGTTCCAGCCTCACTCTTCTTCTTCACCCTGCCTTCATCAGTCTAAAGTAGCTGGTTACCCTGGCCTGGAGGAGGTTAAATACTTTGTTGAAATTGCATAAGTGTAGTATTATGGTGAGCAGGAATAAAGAGAGACACACTTTTTCAGAAGTTATCACATCCAACAAAACCACCATAGATGTGCAAAAACAAGAAGAGTCCTGCAGGTGAACATGCATATGATGCAGGACATATTAGCAGAGTAAGAAATGAGCAAAGTTACAGAATTGTCTGATCTTTTCAGGAATGTCTTGAAAATTGCAGGCATTTAGAGTACAGGGCAGTGTGGTCATGCCTGCATATTAGCTAATATGTCTTAATCTGTTCAGTATGACCTTATATGTGTATATTACTGAACAATGTAATGTGATGTTCAACAGACAGTTGCTCTTGGTTCATGCATATTAACATACTATTACTAGCAGGCCACAAATCACAACATGGTTTTAAGCAAATTATCAATGTAAAAGGAGGCAATTTGCTTGACAATGATTATATAATTAATGAATCCACTGGGACAAATGGCACCGACTGCACACAGAGAAGCATATCATGACTGTGGTCATATGATTTGCCACACACACACACAAAACATCAGACACATACACAACATCACACACACACACACACAACACACACACACACACACACACACACACACACACACACACACACACACACACACACACACACACACACACACACACACAACATCACACCACTACGAAAACTGCTGCAGCCATTATAAGGGCCTCCTAGCAAAGTCCCTGCAAATGTTATTCATACAAGTGAGGAGAAAAACAGGGTGACATACTAAAAATACGGGGAAAGAAAGGCAAGTGTGGAGAAGTTGAAGGAAGCAAAAAATGTGCAGGGATAGTAGCAGAGGATGTGAAATCCATGGAAGACAGGCAAAGACTAGCGGGAGGTGTTGACATAAAAGTGGGGAGTACAACTGATACACATAGACAGAGGAAAGAAATTTGGTGTGGGGGAAGAGTGCAATGCAAACATGGAGGAAAGTGAAACAGAAGGAGGGGGATATCGTAACTGGGAATATGATGGTATGATGGCTCCTTTTCATGTTACCCAGGGTAGCACCCAGTCAGAGATCGGTCCCTTCTGTGACTCCTTTTCTGCTTGGTCCTGTTTATATTGGCATACTGGGCACTACCAGCCCATGGTGTGACTCTGCCAGTGACACATAGATGTTCCCCAGGCAATCAGAGCAGATATCAAGAAACCTGGTCACCACCACCATCATTACCTCGTTCAGCTCCTGAAAGGTAATGTACTAGGTCCCACTTGCCGTCTCCCCGGAGAGTGCAACAACACCCCCCTCTGATGCGACATCACTGTAGGCCACTGTGGATTCCATGTCACCTTGTGTAGAAGCAATCCTGGAGGCAGATGGAGATTCTGTAGAAGAAGGTGGGGCAGGATGATGGCATTGGGACCACCACCTTTGGCTGACAATGCATAATACAGTAACATATATGAATAAAAATAAAACAGCAAACAACAAAAATACATAAAAAGAGAGATAACAATAAAGATAGAGAAACACACAAAATAATTACATATTTGTGTCACTATCAGGCCTACATACTGCTACAGAGCTGCAAAACTTTGACAAGTATACAGTGGTAATAGGTTAAATATGCTCAGGAATACTAGAAGCTAAAGTGCCTTTACAGGAATTTGGTCCAAAGGGGCATTTAAGAATATGGACATTACTCATACCTTCTCTGAGTATTTGGAAACACAGGTGGCATGCTGCGGGCAGCATAGTTCATGGAAAATGACTAAATAATCTGGTTACTATGACCTAAGGTAAATGGACAAGAAAGGGCTTGGTGGGCATGGCCACCTGTGCAGAACTTGCATCTGTCATGCCAGCGTAACATAACAATGATCATCAATATAATGGCATCAACAAGGGCAGTTATCAGTATCTGGTGGAGAAGTAGTGTAATATTAGTCACACTTAGCAGAAGACAGTGTAGTCATAAATATAGCATGGTCCTATATATGCCATGTATAAGTTGCACTGCAATGGACCTTATGTAGGATAGTGTATGCCAGCCATGGGAAAATGTTCTGTGTATGACTGACAAGGTTGTATTGGTGGATACAGCATGGTATGGAAAATATTTAGGTGTGTGGCAGGGAAAACAGTTGGCATGATGTAAGGTCAAGCCATATCAGCCATATATTCTGTATGTCAAAAGTATAGTCACCAGTAATAAGTATGCAGCTGGTTCAATGCCTTTGCTTACATGGACAGTGCAGGCATGTTCAGATATATATGCACTGTGGCAGGCGATGTGTGTGACTAGTAACCCAAACATAACTATACTTTTGGAAAATTCCACTGGTGTTACAGGTGTAGGTGGTACCTCTTGAGGTCACTTGTCTCACCAGAATGGGTGATGCATGTTGCAGCAGTTACTGCTAAGGCAAGATATGCCAGACATCCACCAGATATGGAGGTCCATCATAAGACATTCCCAACAGGTGCTCCATGTAGTCTTTTTACATGAAGTACAGAAATAATTTTGATTCTTTAGAGCACCACCTGAGAGCCTTGCGACCCCCATGCCTTCAGAAACCATGGCCACTTCACAGGTCACAGTCCAATGAAAAATAGTAACTCATTAGCTACAACACAGCACTAATGCTGTGCATAGTGAAAGTCAGCAGTTGGTACTGAGGTATCATGACATGCAGCAGTGTCACCATACTATAGCTTGTACATGCATGACATGGCAGGATGGTATTTGGTTGAAAAGCACAATATTATGAGGGTCTGTAGGCTAGAATACTTAGATCTCTTTCCACTTTAGCTCTTTAGGGAAATGTAAAAACATTGCTTGCATCCACATGTCCCACGGCACTGATGATTTTCTCATTCATTTGATATGCACTCCGAAATGAATCATGCAAGTGCATAATGAATGAGAACTGGAGAGCAGCCTTAGACAGGTGAACAATGTGAAAAAAGTGCTATTCAGAAACATTTACTTGAAATTGGATCATAATTGCAACACTATTAGTCTCAAAAATGCATTGCTAAAGGAATAAAGTATTTTGAGTTGAATTGCATTTAGAAATTGCTTACCAATGCAGTAGAGGTAAGTAAATGAGGAGGACTGCTTGCACACGTGTGTTTGGGACGTGGTTTAATACACCAGCTACATTATATTGTTGCTTGTCGAGTTAAAAAGAGTTTGAGGCAGATGCATAGCACTTCACTTTAAGATGCCAATCACTTATTGCAGTTAGAACTGTCCACCTGATGACCTTACTTACATAAGAATATACTGCCAGGGTGGGAGGATGGCATAATGGTTAAGGTGTTTACCTTACAGACACAAGGTGCAAGGTTTGATTTTCACATGGGATAATTGGCTATGGCTAGGCTTGAAATGGTCTACAAGGGCAATTAGCCTAGTATGAGCCTATTTATGGATTGTACAACAAACAAATGGAGGGCAGGACTATCAATATTGTCCATATATTTTTGCATAATTACTGGCCCATTCATTCAGAGTAGTACTAGCGCTTCCTCCTCAGCAAGGTGTCATACCTACCATACTCTCAATACCACTGGAAGCTGTAGGAGAATATTTATATTTATTTGATCCCACATCATCTCAAATCAGATTTTACATAATACATAACTAAAACTGATAGGCAGTTTTGTTGTGCGACAATAGGATGTCAATCACATCATTGCTAACTAAGGCTCCCCTTCATTCTATCCCTACAGAACACACTAATTTCCTGAATAAACTCAATAAACTTCCCCACAAGGCTTAATACCATTTTTATGAGTAACTTTAATTACCCTACTCTTAACAGGTAAACTTATACAAACTTCAATAAATATGCTCTGAGATTTCTTGACTTTGTGAATACCAGTTATCAAAAGCAAATTTTACCCACCCCACCAGGGGCTTTATCCTCCTTGATCTTGCCCTTACAAATTACTACCCCTCTTGTTATACCACACATCTCTAATGCCCTGATAACGTTTGATCACCAAGCTGTTAGCTTCACTCTCAATACAAGCCTCTCTATCCATGGACAATCTTCTAAAGTCAATGTATTACTACATACAGACATCCTGGAGTAGCACAACTGACATATTTTACCAGATAAAGACATGTTTGATGCCCACCTTGTATCGGCATGCTCCACATAGTTCCTTTCCCTTTGGAATAGAAGACCATTCTCATCCACCAAAAGAACAGCAATAAATTCAGGTTCTCAAAAAAATGGGAACATCCATTCATTTTAATCTGCTCATTAGGGAAAAGCTTGTGACGCTGAAAAAAAAACCCTCTCAAAACTTAAAACACAACTTACATGTACTTAGTAAGACACTCAGACAAATAAATTAAAAGGTCACTTTGAATTACTGATAGTACTAAAAACAACTACAAAGCATCCATCAGCCACATTAAGAAACTTAGAGGTAAAACTCATTTCTGCACTAAACATCCTAGTCTGATCCAGAAATTACAGCTAGTCCCTTAGCTCTGATGTGACGACTTAAACAAACACAGAAATCTGCACACGTTAGCACCTCATTTTTTTCATCATTTATTCCTGATTGCAACACTCTAACATCAATTTTCATCCTTAATCAAGTGGTTTCTGCTGTTTCCATAATTCAAAATAATAGTTCCATCTCAATGATATTTCCGGCTATCTGCTTGGAAGTGTTAAATACCGCATAGCCTAATGTCTCCTAAGTCTGTTTAACCTTAGCCTCTCCACAGGGTATGCACCTTAGCTTTTCCATAGGGTATGAACCTTAGCTTCTCCATAAGGTATGCACCTTAGCCTCTCCATAGGGTATGCACCTTAGCCACTGCACAAGGTATGCACCTTAGCCTCTCTACAGGGTATGCACTGTAGCTGATCCACAGGGTATGCGCCTTAGCCTCTCCACAGGGTATGCACCTTAGCCTCTCTACAGGGTATGCACCATAGCCGATCCACAGGGTATGCACCTTAGCCTCTCCACAGGGTATGCACCTTAGCCTCTCCACAGGGTATGGACCTTAGTCTCTCCACAGGGTATGCACCTTAGCCTCTCCACAGGGTACGGACCTGAAACTTGGAAAGCAACCACAGTTGTCCTCTCCAAAGGGACACCTGTGCAACATTTCCCAGTAACTACATGACTAATCAGTCTCACTAGCATTATCTGTAAAGTTACGGAATGTATTTTTCACTGAAATAATCAGCAATGACATATGCAACTGCCAGACCCTTAGCACCAATAAATATAGATTTGTTAACAGCAGGTTATACCTACTCACCCTGGTCACTTTATTGACAAGGTCACAGAAACTGTGACAGTAAGGATGTCCATATTGCGTACAACAAGCTTGTTAAAACTTTTAATACAATTCCCCACATGGACCTCATAAGCAAACTCTCTTGTCTCATTTTTAACCCTTACATTATGCCTTGGACAGCAAATTAGCTTACAGACCAAACCTGTCTAATCCAAAAAAGGGGTGCCTCCTCTATCATTATAAATGTAGCAGTGACTTTCCTCAGAGCTCAAACCCTCTTGGTTGGCATTTAGTTCTCAGTTGTAAAATTGAGGATATCATATTCAAAGCCATGAAATGTTCAGCTATAGCAATGTGAAATGTAAACTGGCAATGAGTTACCCAAATAGTTTAGTCTTCAAACTTGCAATTGCTTCTCGAATCTCTAACATGCGTATATAACAATTGAACCATTTATAATGTCTTAACAGGGCTGTTAACTCTGGTAAGAAAACAAATGTACCTACTATATGTTCTGTACATTGCAGTGTGGGCTCTTCAAGGCTATAGAGAGATGTCCCACTCCTTCAGGTCCGATGTTGTTGGAAGATAAGCTGTTCAGAAATGGAAAGAAAAAGAGTCAGACATCTATATGATCTCCACTACAACACATCAGTTTATTTCTAAGTCCATATTATACCCTGAATTTATAGCTGTGCTTCTGTAGAAAGGGTAACAAATACTGAGCCAGATTCACAAAGGGACGCTGCCAGCAGTAAGCCCTAACAAGCTAACAAGGGCTGTTATTATTGGTGGTGACCCTTTCTGATTCAGAGACAAGCCCACAATGGTGACTTTGCAGGTTTATAGGATCATTGTGATGGGCCATATCCTAAGATGAGCTATCTTTTAATGAGGCATTCACAGGGAGCAGCCTATGCCAATTAGCCTGTGAGAAAGCATTTACAGACAAAAGCAACTCAGAGAATCACCAGGCTCTGTAAGTTAGCAATGCCAGCAGAGTTACGTTTGTATTCAAGCACTACTGTCAATGAGTGAGTCCACTTTAGAGTTAATTGATGGAGTTTAGTGGACAGAGTGAGTCCACTTTAGAGTTAATTGACAAGGAGTTTAGTGAACAGGTAGTGCTGTGTAAGTGTGTGTGTGTGTGTGTGTGTGTGTGTGTGTGTGTGTGTGTGTGTGTGTGTGTATACTTGTGTGACTATGCAGAGGGATGATTGGGCTCAGGTGTGTGTGTGTGTATGTGTATGTGTGTATGTGAGTGCCTGTGTGTGCATGTGTGTGCGTGTGTGTGTGTGTGTGTGTGTGTGTGTGTGTGTGTGTGTGTGTGTGTGTGTGTGTGTGTGTGTGTGTGGGTGTGGGTGCATGAGGCTGCCTTGGTGGTCACTACAAAGAGGTTATTAGGGGATAGGAAGGGTAGGAATATTGGTGTAGATGTGGATGTGAGTGTGTGTATGAGCATGTGTATGTGTGTGTGTGTGTGTGTGTGTGTGTGTGTGTGTGTGCATGAGCATGTGTACATATGTGTGTGTGTGTGTGTGTGTGTGTGTGTGTGTGTGTGTGTGTGTGTGTGTGTGTGTGTGAGCACGTGTTTGTGTGTGCATGTGTGTGGAGACCTGTCATACCTCTGAAATCTTCTGGACTAATGAGCAAATCCTGAATATTGGGAAGAGGGCACTAGACACCAGGGAAATGTAAAGCACCCTTAAAAAGTTTATAGAATAGCAACCCTGCAGCCTGAAAGATGTGTGGGTGGGTGGTGGACACTAGACACTAGGAATACTCTTTATATATTACCCTACAGTCACTTAAAATTGAATAGATTAACAGCCTTGCAGCACAACAGTGGTCTGCATGTTGGGAAACTACACACCAGGGATATTTTTTATATAATATGCTACAGATACCTAAAGAAGTTAAAAGTCTTTGAATCCTGTACCCTTTGCATCAGAAGCAATGCTTTAGTCTTCTGTGCTAACATTAGACACCTGGACCATTATTTCAATTACCATAAGTCATTAAAAAATAAAGGGAGAAAAAAAGATTTGAACACTATACCCTTGTTACACAAAGCACGGCCTTAACTAAGCAGAACTCTAGTCCTTTATGACAAATGAGGATTTCATGATGTCATAGATCTTACATCCTGATGTATTTTCTGAGCAATAAGAGATATGAAATGTTAATATCTGAAATTAGAGACAGACTGTTATGCTCCATGAGCTAAATGGGACAGTGCAGGTAGAAGGGGCAAAATCAGGAGCCATCTGCAAAATCAGGGAGATTTGAGAGGGTTGGTGTCTGCTCATGACGAGGGTCTATAGGAATAGACAACACCAAGGAAAAATATTCAGTACTGTTCTGACTAACTTAAAAAGTTAATTGAACTGCAGATCTAGCATCACAATGGACTTTCTGAAGAGTAAGAAGAATGAAGCTCTAATGTCTGGCATTATCGACTAATTGTAATCATCTGTGATTTATGAGGACACGCAAACAACAAGTGGCTCTATAAGGGATATTTTGTGCACTAAAGGAGGGGTAAGAGGTACAGTGGCATGTTTGTGTGTGTGTGTGTGTGTGTGTGTGTGTGTGTGTGTGTGTGTGTGTGTGTGTGTGTGTGTGTGTGTATTTGAACATGAGTGGGAACATGACTAAGTGAGTCCCTGTGGCAATGTGATGCATCAGCTGTCAGAGCAGATTACCACAGTGAAGGGCTGATTAACACTAGCAGTAGCACCTTGCAATACAGAAATAAACAAATTAGCTGATAATGGAGTCCTCACTGCTGCTACTGTGCCTCTGAACTGCATTTTTCCCCTTTGGCCTCAACTTTTATTGCCTCTAGTGGAGTTCTTTATGAATCCCTGGGGCTGACTTATAAAAGACTCGTCTGTATCCACAATGAATACCTGATTCTTGCTTTGGTTTACATTCAAAGCCATAATGTATAGCTCAGAAATTACAGAAATATATTGTCTTTTACGGAAAAATCATGTACTTCTCATACTATGACAATTTGCTATATCCTGTTTTTCTTTTTTTGTTTTGATCTGTGTGATATAATTTAATTTCCCCATGTGTTTTCTTTTATGTTTGGATAATAAGGTACGGCTCATTAGACAAGAGTAGCCTATTAACACTTGTTGTTTAAGTGACTTATTTCAGAGTTTTATGCTTGTGGAAGATGTGCAAATCAAACTGTAGATCAGATTATGGCACATCTGCAGCTGATTACTTTAACCTATTAAGTCATATGCACAGTACAATTTAAGACAGTGATTCTTATTTCCTAGTAAGTGCACATTTTGCAGTATTGTTTTGCATACCATTACAGAGTAAATCCCAACTCTAACTCAGATGTTTACGGAATATATTTTTCATTACTAATAACTTTGATAGATCACGCAAAGTGGAGCAACGCTATTATTACATTAATGAAGAGATTAATTAGTATTGTGTAAAACAGGAAGCAAATGTGGAATTTTAGATGCCAGGTGTAAAGACTACTGATATCCATTGCCCAAATATTTTAATAATAACAATGTCATTGATATTTTTTGTTTGTGATCACAGATTGCAAATTCTTCCATGTAGATTTATGCAATGGGCAACCTTTGTAATAGAGGAGAAACTGGAAGTTTCCAGGAATTCCTTACAAGGTGGTAATACCATTGTAAATAAGAAAACAATAGCAGAATTTTGAAACTTGACAGTGACTGATAATGAGGTGGATATGTTTCATTACAGCCAGTACCTTTAAGATTATCCTTTCATTTAGAAGCTCACAGGACAATCATATCCTATGATTATGCTTAAAGTATAATTAATTTATGTAAGCAATGTCATTCAGTGGTGACACAAACAACTGTAATTAGGACACAAAGTAAGGAGTCAAGGAAATGAAGTCTGCTATTCTTACAGTGGTAGCGTCCCGTTTGTAATGTGTTGTGAAAATGCCAGCAAGACAATGACTTAAATGCTTACATGACCAGTGATTCAACCCTGCAATAAATGAAATATTTGTGTCATCATTTCCTAAGGAAAGATGATGGTTATAACATAACTGCAGTGGAATATGTTTGCTAATGCAAGATACAGACTATTAGCCCTTCCAGTCTCTTTGTAAGTGTGTGCAACATTCTAGTTCTGGCTCATCTCTTCCATTATGTCATCTTTTCTCTTGGTCTATATGAGAACACCAAAAGTTCATTCTTTCAAATGTTCTTACATCGACACCTAGTCAGCGAACGCTGAAAATAGCGAAACAACAGATAACTGAATTTTTTCCTATGGAAAGAATTTGGTTGTCCGTTTCTGTCGTTTTGCTATTTTCAGCTCTGTGGTGGAAAGTCATGGGTTGGGTTCAGGTAAGTGTGCGATTGTGCGTGGGTTAGGTGAGTTAGGGTTAGGGTGCGAGGGAGGTATGTGTACTAATGTGTGGATGTGAGGGTTAGGGCAGGTTAGGTGAGTTAGGGTTAGGGCACAGGTGAGGTGAGTGTGCGATAGTGATGGACCTTAGGGTTAGGGTTTGGGTTAAGGTAAGTGGATAGTTAGTGGTGTTTGTACAGTTTAGTGTAGGGTTAGCTGTAAGATTTTGGGTGTATGTGTGTAGATTGCTGTTTGTTTGGTGTGCTTGTGTTGTGTGTATGTGTTTTGGAACAGCAAATTTTTTCCCTAGGAAACAATTCACTGTTCTGAATGTTCGATGTTGTCAACGTTCGCTGATTAGGGGTCGATGTAAGAACATTCGAAAGAATGAACTTTCAGTGTTCTGATTTAGACCCCTTTTCTCTATCTGTCTAATGGCCTGTTGAATGGCTGCATGAATTCTCTCTTCATGTGGGGATTTCTGTGGGTTCGCTATTCAGTCTATGAAGAAATGCAACTCTGGAGTCAGTGCCTTCTAATTTGCTTATGCTCCTCTCCCACCTTTGTACTATTCAAATTGATACTGTCATATTTACCTGTTACTATCTAGTGCACACACACACACACACACACACACACACACACACACACACACACACACACACACACACACACACACACACACACACACACACACACACACACACACACACACACACACACACACACACACACACACACACAAACTATCACCCCACCAATTTCTTTTTCTGTTGAGAAGAGTTTTAAATTCTCTTGACTCTGGTCTTAGACATTTCCTCCACCTCAGTTATTCTCCAGGAGTCAGGAGCGGCCTTAGGTCAACTGGTGCCCTAGCCAAAAGGGCTCCATGGTGCCCCCACCACACCACCAGGTGCCCCTATCTTGGTCTGCCTACACCAAACAAGTACTGGAAAAGCACCCCTGCTAGAGTGCGCCCTAGGCAGCCGCCTAGTTGGCCTATGCCTAAGGCCGGCTATACTCCAGGTTGATTTCTTAAAATCTTCTCACGGCATCCTAATACCTCAAGCTACTCACAGTAATCTGGGTGTGGCCTTACCAGTACCTGCTCGAGTAATAGTATTATATATCCTTTTCTAGAGTCTCTCTTCCTGAGGACACATCCAATTATTTTGCCAAGGATCCGTAAGCCTTTATGTGCAATTATCTACAAATGACACCTGTCTGCCCATTTCATTAACATTTCCAGGTCATTCCTTAGAACTGTTTTCTATCATTTCTTGTTCCACGTATCTTTGTGTGTTCTTCCTTCAGAAACTGTTGCAGTAGCCATAGCTATATGGGACTTGACCTGCCAAAGATCTGATGGCTGTTCAGTCTACATATCTTTGTGTGCTATTGTCGTGCATCATACAGCTTCTCTTAGTACAGTGGTACATGTTGGTATAAGATGGATGCACTGGCATGTCACAAATCCAAACTTTCTTGCTGTATGTACACTTAAGTAGACCTTCCATCAGCTCACTATTCTGAGTGTTGGTAGTTGGCTTCAACTAAAGTTTTGAAAAGGCAAGTATCCCCATTGAAGAATCTTTAGGAAACTTGTGTTTAAAATTAGCTCATGTGTGCCAGGAAAGGTAAATGAATTTCTGTAAGGACACCCATTTCTCCTATATTTTCTGCTGATACAAGGTCCTGTCAAATTTGTCTGTTTTTTACTCTCAAACCTTTAGGGAGCAGGCAAAAGTCTTTGAAATGTTTCAAAAAAACAAGTGCCCTAAACAGTTGATGCATTGGACAATGGCAACTGAATCTGTTTCAGCAGACCCCTCCCACCCCAGAGGGAAAAGAAATTTTTTTGTGAAAAGGTCATCCAAATAATCTTTAACTTCAAAGTCTTCTCTGTGCTTTGGGCCTGATATCTCCACTAAAGCACTTTCGCAGCCCTTGGACCATCATTTCTATTCAGCCAGTCTCTTTGGCGTGTTCAAAGGCTCACAATTCAGGTACATCTGGGCAGACCATTAGGGTGTTGCAAAGAAGACAGAGGATTATTGTCTCTAAGATGGAAGGACATATTCACTAGATTTTGTTGAGAAAGGATGTTGCCAGATCTTTGACAGAGGGTAGGCATTTGGATGAGATCCCTAAAACTTTAAGTCTTGAGACCCCTAAAATGAGGACTGAAAAAGCAAACTATGGTTCCCTTCCATCTACCTGTTCAATGCAAAATAAATTTCAAAGGGACTGGTAAAATTTTGCACAAGTCCTGTTTAAGGAAATTCAGTCTCATCAGCTTTCTCTACTGTTTTCTACACCAGTTAAGAGAAAGAGATCTCCTTGTCCTCAAAGAAAGGTTCTCTCTGATGTAGATGTTGAGGGTCTGAACTAGGCTTTTCAATTATCCTTCCATACACCTAGTGAATCTGAATAGGTGACAATGTCTACTCAGACTCCCTCATGGTGAAATTTCCTTTAGGGACATAATTTCAAAAAGGAAGGATTGTTTCAAATGTATTTATTTATTGATATTTGATTACCGGGAAAGTCTAACTGGGCATAAGCTCATTTTCAGCTGAGGCCCAGGGAGAAAAGCTCCAGATTATTACAAAACATTTTATCAACAATAGTTCTACAATCTTCAAAAATAAAACAAAAACATCTGCAGTTTAAATAATAACAAATTAGACATAATATAAAAACATTGGTTAAGAATCAGTACAAGGTATATGACAATAATTTAAAAATTAGAGAAACCTCAGACAGTTTGTAGAGAGTAACGGTAAGTTAGTGTAATACAAATAGGAAATGCAATAGGAAGTGAGGGAAAAAACAGTCTTATGGTATATTTAGAGGAAAGTCAGGGAAGAGAATTAGATAGTAGTAAGGAAGTAAGTGAAGAAGGGAGAGTAATGAGGTGTAAGGAAATAAAATGTACGTGTTCACATTTAGGGATACAGTTTATCCTGGTTTTGAGGAAGAACAGAGACAGATTTTAGCTAGGAAGTCTTTCAGAGTGGTTTTGAAAGATAGGAGGGACAGTATACTCCTGATGGATACAGGTAGGGAGTTCCAGGCCTTATCCACCTTGTACGAGTACAGATAATGTCCAACAGATTTGTTAGGTTTGTAGACAGACAGGAGGTTTTAGTCACTGGATCACAATGACTGACTAGGAACATAATTATGTAGAATGTTTTTTTAGTGCTGGATAGGCAGATGGATGCTGGATAATTTTATAGGTGGTTAGAAATTGTGTATATGTTAGTTGATGTGGTAGTTCTAATCAGTTAAGGATTTTCAGTGCTATGCAGTGGTGGGGTCTGAAAGAGGAATGCACTGCAAATTTAACAACTTTGTTATAGCATTGTTCAAGTTTTAATTTTTGTGAAGCATATGACACATACCTGCTCTATGAAGGAAGATAGACAGTAAGAGGAGACAACACTGAGGGGATATTTAGCATTACATTCTACTGCACTGATAATCCCGCCCTTATGTCAATTAATCTGAGAGTAATCAGTTTATAGTCAGAACAAGGCAATTAACAACGAGATGCAAGTAAAAAAGCTTGTCATTTCCTAAGATTAAATAACTGGAATATGCAGTATAGTCCACTGGTCAAGCAAAAGGGGACAGTGGCCAACTTAATTAGAAGTCCTGGGACTCAAATGGGAGGATAAGGAAGTGTCCAGAAACTCAGAAGAGATATTATGAATTTCTGAGTAGTAATTCTCATAGGCCATTAACCATTCCCCTAGTTTTAAGGGTTTAGAGGAAACATTTGCTCCTTCATCTGTTTCTTCAGATTCTGAAGCTTCCTGCTCCTAAGAAACCTAGCAGATTTTACAGGGAGACTGATTCACATATATTTCTTATTAGGAACTCTGTGTCAGACCCTGCAATTATTTCTATTGATGGAGGACAGATCTTCTAAAGTCTTTTATATGTTCATAGGTAAGTAATAGGATAGCTGCCCTTGCAGAACATGTTAAGCCTAGCCAATTTCCCTTTCTATGCTCAAAATAATCTATCCCATGTAGTTACAGATTGGCCTTACCCATCCCATCCTATGGTCAATAATTATATATTACCCCTAATGACAATAACTGGGATCAAACCATAGATAATTTGAGGGGACACAGGCATGGGATAAAGCATTTAGGAGCTACCTCTGTGCATGAGTAGATCAGGGAGCAGTCCTGGAGTGAATTCTCTGTTTTCCATCCACAGTTATAAGTTGTGCTTGAAAATGGACAGGGATGAACTTTGTTTTATGTGGATGGGGATTCTGTTCCACAAAAGTGGGATCCCCCGCAAGATGTCCCTGTTCCTCCAAACCATTCTGTTGATGTTGCAGAAGAGGATTAGATGCCTAGGCCTGGTGCCATTTGACTTACTGTTATGCAGTGAATTCATCAGTAATGGGTCAGTGGATGTCTTGTATGCTAGACACAGGACATCTCTTAGCACTCTGCAGGATACTGAGTATAGCAACACAACTTTGAGTTGGTTCATGTAGGACATGTTGTTCTGGTCATGAATCTTTTTAGTAAGATGTCTCTCTGTGGTAACATTTCTGGATTTTACCCTGTTCCAAATGACAAAGATAGCCTTTTCTGATAGAGTTGGAAAAAAGGCTTATACCTTCCACTCTACTATTTATAGATATTTATTACCTGATAGACTTGCAAGCCCAAGTTATCTTCGATCTATTATTGCTAGCAGGAAGCAATCCTTAGTTTCTCTACCAAACTCTGACATTAAATCATTGCTGTTGAACATATTAAACTTTGTCTCACAGGTAACAAAACAGTCAATTAAATGTGCTTGTGATGCAGTGGATACCGTGTCAAGCAATGCTGCCACTTGTACTGTAACGCATAAAAATTCATGGATTAGACTACAAAACTTCCCTGATGATGTTAAAGCCCAGTTGCTTAAAGGTCCTCTTTAGAGAGATGATTTCTTTGGCAATTCTTCATCAGAAGTCTTAAAGAAACCATAAGAGACAAATATAATTTATTTATCTTTTTGTCTCCTATTGCTAAATACCGCAGGAATTGTCCTTCTTCCTGTGGTCATGTTTTGAAAGACTTTCAAATCATCTCAGCAAAAGCCATATAAACAGCAATTGCAAAGAGATACAATAGGAAAGGCGATGGACCCTAAGGGATCTCCTATTAAAAGTACAGTGATTACCAATGCTTTCCCACTTCTCCCTCCCTGTCTTCATCCTTCCAATCTTCCCAAATTGAATCTAATCTCTTTCGCTGCTTTCATTTCTGGAAAACTTCAATAGACTTCCTCTTTAATCAGAGATCATTCATTCTCCAGAAACTAAATCTATCTGCTTCCTCAAATTAGTTTAGAGTTATGATTTCAGGGATGTTAGAAACAGTACCTTCATCTCAAAGCCTTGGTGACTATCTTCACAAGGTGGACCCTGTTTTCAAAAAAATCTCACCAAGGTGACACTGATATATAGACTGTATTTATATAGTATATATCATGGACAGAAGTAAGTCAAAAACAAAAAAAGATAGCTGGGTGCACAAGTCCCAGGATAAAAATGTGCCCAACCCTGGTAGGCACACTGGTGCCAGGACTGGAAAAAAGACAGTGTAGGATCTTTAAAATCCAGAAACATTCCTACAATGGGGCCAGGCCAGGCCAAAGGGGAGGATGCCCCTCATTGTAGAAAGAAGTAGCAGTCCACAAAGATCACAACAACTGATAGGCCAAAGAAGAGTCATAAAGAGAATAGTGTGGACTATTGAGGACAAGAAAGAAATGATGTGCTGTTATTATTATGCAAAAAGTTCAGAATTACCAGACAGAGGATATAAAAAGAGATTAAGAGATAAATTAGAGGAAAGAAAAATACTTTCACAGGAAAAACTATCAGAAGCTTCAAATAAAAATGTGCATTCATTAATACAACTGATTTTTAAAAAACAGTATATAGATCAAGAAACTTTGATCTGTATGGAAAAAGAAGCATCTCAGGAAGTGCAAAAATGTAAACAACAAAACCTAGATATTTTTGAAAAGTATAAAAAAGAAATATGGAGATGGAAAGAAAGAGATTTGATATGGTACACTATTTATACAAAGGAGAAAGCCACCTTAATTAATATAGAGAAAGCATCCACAAAGATATTCGAAGAGAAATACAGGCAAAGGCATCCAGATATGGAAAATTTCACAATAAAAAATAATATCACAAAGAGGGAATGTGGGAAAGAAGATAGTAAAGCAGAAGTTAAAGACATAGAAGTTGAAGTTATGGAGTGTCTGCGGAGTGAATGGTTTAATGTAGAAAGTCTAACACAGACTACATCACAGCATGATGGAGTGAGTCCCCAAAGCAAGGAGAAGCAGGAAGATCAGGAGGCATCTGAAGAAGAGATATGGACATGGGAAATAAGAGAAAGACAGGCAAAGGAATCCAGATATGGAAAACTTTACAATACAAAAAATAAGAAGATAAAGAGGAAAAGTAGAAAAGGAGACCAGTAATGGAGAAGTTAAAGAAAGAGAGGTTATGGAGCACCTGCAAAGTGAAGGATTCAGTGTAGAAAATCAAAAGCAGAAAGCACCACAACAGGATAGAGCAGTGGATACCCAAATTAAGGGGAAACCAGTGGAACAGGAAGCAATTGGTCAGGTACCATATCAAGATATGTTGAAGCCTTCCACAGTATAAATGTTCACTTAAAGCTAGGCAGCAAGGGAAGAAACAGGAGATTGCGAAAACTCTGATGCAGTCAATGTTGAGGAGTAATAGGCCAGTGAGTTCCCATGTGACAGAGCAACGTATGACATAGGATGAAATTGAAGAGAAGGTGCCACAGGAAGATGCTCTGGAACTTTCTATAGAATAACTGCAGGAAGTGGAAAACAAAGGATGTGCCCTCAGTCTGGAAGAAAATGAACTAAGAGAAGAGTTGCTTGATTTAATGGACATAGATATATTAGATAGATATATTAAAATCAATGAAAGAAATAGACTGCAGAAAGTGAATAAAACCCCAAAAGTCAGAAGTCTGATAAAACAAATGGACACAGTAATCAGGACCGTCTATAGAGATCCATGCAATATAACAGAAGTAAACAGGATATGTCACTGTGCAGCTAAATTAATAACTGATAAAGTCCTACCACAAGAGCACAGGGTAGAGAGACAAAAGAAGGGGAGAAATCAAATACCATTATGGAAGTATTGAATAGAGAAAAATATAAAGTAATTAAGACAAGAAGTGTCACTGTTAGAAGACTACAGAAGAGGGAACAGATCAAAAATACTAAGAAAGATAGATGTGATAAAAGCAATGTGCAGTATTAGAACAGATCAGGATCTATCATGCACTATCGCAAATAATAAATTAAAAAATTCAGCACAGGTGGAAAAACATAGAAGATACACATAAATATAAAGGAAAAGTACAAAATAGGCAATTTAGTGATGACCAAAATAAGTTTTATAGAGAACTGAGAAACAAAGTAAAAGGAATTGAAAGACCTCCAAAAAAAGAAGAAATAGATGCATTTTGGAGAAGTATCGATGAAGATCCTGTGGAACATAACAAAGATGCTAAATGGATAGAAGAAGTTAAAGAAAGAATAAGAAGTTTAAAGGTACAGGATATGAAATGGGATGATGTAACATCCAGAGATATTGGAACAAAGTTAAGAAAAGCCTCTAATCGGAAAACCTTAGGACCAGATGCAGTGCCTAACTTTTGGTTCAAAGTATTAACATCTTTGCATGAAGACCTAGTCATGAGTAAGAACTATTTATATGCACACTCTGAACAGACACCAGTCTGGCTAACAATAGGTAAAATAATGCTCCTACTTAAGAGTGAACCTGCAAGCTACCCCAAAAATTATAGACCAATAACTTGCCTTCCGACGATGTATAAACTATACACGGGAATTGATGCTGACAGTAATTTAGAAGAAAACTCAACTATGGCAGTAGAAGAAAAGGGCAATAAAAAAGTCATATGGAACAAAGGATCATTTGTTGTAAAAGTCATAGTGGAGAACTGTGAAAAGGGGAAAAATCTAAGTATGGCATGGACTTACTACAAAAAAGCATTTGATAGTATCCCACACTCATGGATAAAAGAGTGCTTAAAAATGTGTAACATACATCCTACACTGATTGACTACGTTACAATGACCATGAAACAATTGCAGACTGCTTTGCAATTAAACCATGATAAAGTACAGATTATTATCACAGGGATAGAAATTCAAAGGGGGAAATTCCAGGGTGACTCTCTGTCACTGTTGCTGTTCTGCCTTGCCCTTAACCCATTAAGCTGTTTACTTAACAGCTTAGGCCATGTGTGTAAGTTGGCTCCTAGAAAACAACAGTCTAAAGACTTCTCATCTTCTGTTTGTTGATGATTTAAAACTGTATAGCTCATCAGATGAGGAACTGAAAGCACAGTTGCAGGTTGTCAGAACTTTTTCAGATGATATTAGAATGTCATTTGGCTTTGATAAATGTGCAAAAGCAACCTTTAAAGCAGGAAAACTGCAGCACCAGGGAAACATAAGTTTGAGACAAGAATGTGATATAAAATAACTTGAGCAAGAGAGAGTGTATAAATGATTCAGAATTATTGAAGGATCAGCAATAAAACATGAACAAATGTGAGTAAAAATTAGTAAGGAATATTTTAGAAGGCTTAAATTAATCCTGAAAACAGCATTAATGTCTAAGAACAAAATCCAAGCTATAAACCAATTTGCTCTTCTTGTCCTAACTTATAGTTTTGGAGTGATTGATTGGCCCCAAAACATGTTGGATAGATTAGATATTAAAACAAGAAGGATGCTTCATGCTCACCAAATGATCTATAAAAATGAGTGCATGCCAAGTTTATACATTCCCTGTTCTGAAGGAGGAATGGGCCTCCTTGAAATTGATTACATGTATAGATCTGCAATGGTGGGACTCCACACATATCAGCTGACCTCATGAGACCCAAACGTAGTGAAAGTTTTAAACATGAGGAGAATAAATCTAAGATGACTTCCCTGCTTAACTTAGCAGAAGCTGACTCAAGATGCCTTCTCTACCACAGAACAGTGGATGAAAGACAACCATCTAGCACTCAATGCAGCTAAAACAAAACTTATGATATTTACCCCCTCTAAAACCAATACCTTTGATAGAAAACTATTCTCCATCACCAGCCAAAATAACACACCTCTTGAACTGTTATCTGAAACCAGACTACTAGGAGTCCAAATCGATGACAAGCTTAAATTCAACTCCCATCTACTACTAAACATAAAAAAAACCCACCAAAAACTTGGCATGCTCTACCGACACAATCGATACCTCATTTCAGCTACTAAGCTCACTCTCTCTGCTACATTTCTCTTACCCTCCCTTCTTTATGGTGCCCCTCTTTTAACAAACCTACAATCATCTCTCAAAACAAAACTGTCCTCTTGTTATAATAAAATAGCCAGATTCGCCACTAGCAACAGATCATCAACCCTTCACTGTGCACCTCTCCACAAACTAAACTGGCTAGAGCTTCCCAACTACCTCTCTTATTCTCAGCTCACCTATGCGCACAAACTCATTTTCTGGCCATCCCTCTGTCCCTCCCTCTCTACTACCTTTAAAATGCACCACACACAAAGACTTCTCAGATCTACCAATCAAAACTTAATAGAAGTTTACAAACCCCTTTGCCCCCAGGACAAAATCTCCTGTCCTTTTCCCTAGCACGCCTATGGAAGTCCCTCCCTCCCTCCATTCGTACCATCACTAGCCTCCCATCCTTTAAAAAATCGCTCCACTCACATCTAACATCCACATGGGAATGCTCCTGCTCCCACCCCTCATAACCTATTCCCCACTTCCTACAGTCTTCAACCTCATAAATTCCAGATAGCAAATTCATATTTGCATCTAGTAAACAATGTCTTATTTTCATCTAGCAAATTCTAAGCCTACTGCATCCAACTACTTATTTTAATCCTACTAGAGCAATGTTCTCCTTCTAAAAAAAAAAAAAAAAAAAAAAATATATTTTTTATTGTAACCTCAGTATTTTTTGTTCTGTCTTATAACCAGAAATTGATAAAATGTAAATCACTGTAATCTTTGTGTAATCTGTGTGTGGAGTTTTCTCCCCAGGACTCCATTGAAAATGGGTTGTTTTGGCCCAATGGACTATCCTGGTTAACCAACTGCAAATAAATAAATAAATAAATGAATAAATATCAGCATCAAGCAAGAATGGAAATCAAACCAGAAATAGATAAAAGTCAGGCAGCAACTGAATGTCCTAAAAAAACAAAGGAAAGAGTATAAGGTGAAGGATCAGATGAAAAGGCAAGAAATGTGGAAAATGCATAAATATAGTTGTAAGTATAGAAAACTTCTGGAAGAGCCTCATGTTGATCTTGAATGAATGCAGGAATGGTTAAGGAGAGGTGAATTCAAACCAATATTTGAAAGGTTAATATTGGTGGCACAAGATAGTGGGCTATGTACATATTGGTTTACAAAGTCCATTGAACAACAAATGTAGGTTTTGTAAAACCGAATTGGAAACTGTCACACACCTTGTTGCTGGTTGTGACATACTAATGGCAGAACGACTGTATACTGAAAGACATAATAATGTGGTGAGATTGTTGCACTGGGGATTGTGCAAACATTATGGTTTTGGAGTGGCTGAAAAACACTGGAAACATGAGCCATGAAGAAGTCTACATCACATGGGATCATCCATTGCCAACAGTTCAAAAGACAGATACTAGAAAACCAGATATAGTGATCCAAGTAAAGAAGACAAGAGTAGCATTGATAATTGACATCACCCCACCCAGTGACTGCAGTGTATTACGTACAGAGAGACACAAAGTCATATAATATCAGGATCTGCAGGCAGAAACAAGAGCAATGTGGAAGAAGGATGCCCAGATCATTCTGAAAGTAGTAGGAGCAACGGTTCTTATAAAAAAGAGACTATAACCATATTTAGATACAGTACAAATACATGTAATTCCATACTAACTGCAGAAGGAGTTATTACTGGGCACTTTGCAGGTGCTGCAATGAGCACTTTCGGCTGACATCAAAGAGTGAAACAATACTAATTTCTTGAACTTTAATCGTACTTTGACTTAGGAATGAGGTCCATTCCCATCATGGTATTCGAAACCCAAAAGATTTGGAGAAATTAAAAAGGGAGAATGCTTTTATTCAAGTGTACCTGTTTTCCAGAAAAGAAGGCACTTGGAGACAAAATTTGGCTCTTTCAAACATATACACTTGTCGCCTGGCTCCAAAAAAGAAGATGCTCATTTTACAAACTCTTTTCCTTCCTTTTGTTTCCCAAGGCCTTTCTAGTTACTCTAGCCCACAGAGATGCCTACCTGCAAATCCCAATTCACAAATATCACATGTATTTCCTCAGGTTCCTTGCCTGTAAATTGCACTTTCAGTTTACATCTCTGACTTTTGTTTTTTTTCAGTACTCCAAAAGTTTTCAGAAAGTTCATAGTCCCATTCATAGCATTTTCAAGACTTCAAAGTATCCATATTTCCCATATTTGGACAATTGCCTCATCTGAACTCCCTCCATCCAAGACATCCCAGCAGCTCTTCAGTTCACTATTCATATTTCCAATAGAATGTGTTTCAAACTAAATCTGAAAAACTCTTGCTTAATCCCTTCTTACAACTTCATGCTTCTAGGGTGTCTCCTAGACACCTCTCTGTCTATTGATTTCCTCATGGCACACAAAATATCATCTTTCCAATTTCACTTCTTGAATCTGACCCATCAAAGAATGGGTACAGATAGGTCCTCAGTATTCAGGGTTACATAGCTTCATCCAGTCTGGATTCATCAAAGGCATGTCTTGCTTGCTTAACCTGGTTAATTCCTTTGAAAAAGTCATTGAGGCAAAAGACAAGGGCAGTTCAGTACACACTGTAAATCTGGACCTCACAAAAGTGTTCAACACCATCCCACATTCAGGCATCCTAGATACACTCTAATAGCTAAATGCAACTCATATTTAACTCATTGGACAGCAAACTGGATTACAAATAGAACCTAGGAAGTAAGGCTGGGCAGATCCACCTCCTCCAAAAGGCATGTCCCTAAGGAGTACTCCAGGTGTTAGCCCTTGGGCCACTCCTCTTTGGTAATGACTTCTTCATGGTCAAAGCTAATGTTAATGCTCTGTGTCTGACCAAGTTTGCAGATGACAGCAAACTTGGTCCCATTTTAAACTCCCCAGAAGAGAATAGAATCCTACAATAGGGCCTGTTCCATGCAGTCTGTATCAAAACCATGGACTAAACTTAATTCAAAAAAGTCAAATCATATACTTTAGAAATTTTGATTCCCATCGTAGCTATCACATTGACAATATCCCCCTGAAAATTGATCCAGTAATTAGAGATCATGGAACCTATGTTGATGATGAATTGCCCTCAGATTAGCAAGTGTAAGCTAGTCTAAGGAAGCCCTTTGTAATGCACAGTTTGTATCTAAAAGTATGGTGCCAGATCCAGGGGCATAATTGTTCCACTGTACTCAGCACTCGTTAGGTTGATCATTAATTATAAATCCCCTTTCAGTATGTACCTGTCAAAACATGTGTCACAGTTGGAACAACCACAAAACTTTCTCACTAGAAAAGTCAAGGGCCTAAATCACAAGGACCAAGAAGATCATTTCATAACCTTATTTCTCTTCTCTGTATCATACATGTTATTGAGAGATGACCTCTGCCTCACAATTAGAGCCTAAAAAGATCCAGGTCTGTCCAACCTTAACTCATCAGAAAGACCAGTGGTGTCAAAAATACATACTCAAGGAACCAAAATCTTTTTTTGCAAAATCAATACTACATGCTGGAGGGATAGGTATATATCACAGATAATACCACTCCTATGGAACTGTCTTCCACTCCAAATAAAGCAGACTACCTCTCTAACTCTAGTCCGAGATAATTTGCACATATGGATGGGTAACCACATATTCAATGCCAGTTTTGCACCACTGGCCCTTGTGGATAAAGGAAACATGTAATTACCCCAATATATACTTGTTCATCCCATCTTAGGATATTTGTATAACAAAATATTATTTCTAATACTTACCTTTGGAATGCAAGGCTGGGCTTATTATTATTCTCACAGGACAATAGCCTGTAAGTACATATGAAACTATGGACGTAATGATATAATTTTCGCGATAACTTATGAGGAAAACCACATCAGTCTGAGTCCATCATCTTCATCCTTTATCCTTTCAAATTTCAGTGCTCAATTTCATCAAGAAGAAACTCCTGTGGTGGGAAAGTCGAGTATCCCTAACTTCAGGCCTCCCATCTTCTCCACCTCTTCATAAGCAGTTGGGCATGACAGACACTTTGGACTTTGCATGGGGTGGGGAGTGTCCCAAGGCATCAATGTTCATGATATGTGGGAGTCTCATTTCAGGAGCAAGCATATATATCTCAAGGAGATCATGACAGTCAGTTGTCTATTCCTGGACCCCTGTTAGTACCCATTGTGAAAACTAACCATGATTGCCTGGGTGCTGTCAATATAGAAGAACCACACACTAATAGCTGCTTATATTTAAGTGGAGCAAAACACAATAACAGACACTTTGTGGAGATCCAGGTTAGACCATCATGAATGGGTGTCTGCTTTGCAGCATAGAGACAGAAACATATTAAAATTTGAAGGCTTGGTGGAGTCAAACAGCGTAATGCAGATTCATGGAAGAACAGCAGCAGCAGCATGTAGAACACTGGAAATACACATTGTCATCATCATCATCATCATCATCATCATCATCATAATCATCAACCCCCTTTTCCCATTTTTGACATGAGGTCAGGGTGTTGTATCACTGTCGACATCACTGGTTATTCAGTGCCACTCTCCTACCTTCTTTGACACTCATGCCTGACCGTCACAGGTCTTCTCTTATACAATCCATTCACGTTTTTTTCTGAATGCCCCTGTTTCCTCTTACCTTCTTCCTGTCTGTCCCAAATCTTCTTCACCAGATTGTCTTCTGCTTTTCTGCACATGTACAGGAAAAAAAGTAGCAGTTGGAGGACAAAGCACCTCTGAGATAACTCAGTGTTAGAAAAATATGTATTTGAACATGTATAAAGTGCTAGTTTAAAAGCAAATAGTATATAATGCATTTTATTCTATTTACAATATGGCAATAAGAATGATTTTACATGTAACTGCTTGAATCTTTGGAGCTGCAGTGTATTTAAACTCTGACCCTGGCAGTAGCCAGCTCAGCAAGCTTATGTTTTTCACTAATGATTATCTGCTGGGTCAGGAAAATTGAATGTATAAAGCATTGAATATTCTTATTCCTTCCTCTGAGATAACTGACCTTGTGAATGTATCAGAGATAAGACACAGCTGCTAAAGTAAAAGTTGTTACAAGAGTGAACCGACTATTGTATTCAAGCTAGCCTGAGACCTTGGAAGAGTAACATTTACAGAAAGACATTATAACGAACCAGGTGCTTTGCAAGGCTGTATTATTCCCATGGGAAAACTTTTAAAATGTATAACATCAGCTTTTTCTTATGAATAGAATATTGTAGACTATAGTGATGTAGGTGCCCTGTGACTAACCACGTCAGTAAGGTGGGCACAGCCTGAATGTAAGACTATATAAAATTGTGTATTTCCTGCATCATGTCAGACAAAACTCTGTACTTGTATGGTTTTTTGCCTCCTGGTGTACACTAGTAAACTTTTGCATCTGAGCCTCCTGTGTTGTTATCATTTGTTTTTATTTAACAGTTTGGTCCTTCTTGAACCGGAATTCCCTTGGTAAGCTGCAGGTCAGAGTGTATCGGTGGTCGAATACTGCGCAGGAGAAGTTACCAAAACGGTTCTTCTTGAAGCACAAAGACCTCCGACTGAATTGTCGTCTTGAGAGGCTGGCCACTTTCTGATCTGCGGCCGAAGAGCGGTCTCGAACTGGTCGACCCAGGAGGCTCAGGTAGGAAAATATTTGCCTTTTTTCTGTTTTAGATCAGGGACTAGGTTACAGTAAATGTCATTGTCAGAGATTTGTTATACAGATCAGGGACAAAAGGAAATTACTGTATATTTTGTCAGAGATCAGGGAAACAGAATAAGGTAGGCAGTTATTCTAGATAAACTGTGTAAGGAACTGAAATACCACGTGGTGAAAAGGGTTACGTAGCATTTCTTTTAGAATGGGAAATCAGTGCACTAAAAAATCGCGAGATCCGCCCCTAACTGATGACGCAAAATATATGCAATTACAACGGACTGATAATGTAAGGTATTATACAAAATGGGTTAATAAATACGGATTTGATGGTAAATTAAACAAGATTTCATTAGTTAAACTTTTAAAACAGCTTAAATCTGACGCAGAAGGTCAGGCAAAAACAACACAATTAGGCATTCCTCAAGCACACAGGTGGATTGAGGAAGTAAACCGGGAACAGAAAACTAAAAATGCAAAACATTATTTTTAGACAAAGAGGATAATAATACAGTAATAGCGACGGCCCCTCCCTCCGCCCTCAATGCCTTTTCAGGATATGAAGCAGGAGGACAAGCTGGTCCACCTCCACGTTATCCTGAAGTTACAAGAGTACTAAAACCATTTGTTAGAGATCCTATTGAAACTAGGTCCCGGACACGTAAAACACTAGGGGCACAGACTTATATCAAATAGGAAAAATACACTAGAAGAGAGTGAGGAAGAAATCTGTCCACTAATCGAGGTACCAAATCCTCAGGCAGGACAGGAAGGGCAGGACCCAACTCTCCTAGTATATAGACCATGGACACCGGAAGATATTCGAAAGCTACAGAGGAATCCCTCATCCAAAAGTTAATTACACAAAGTTTTTACAAAATTTACAAGGTATGAGACTAAGTTACCACTTAAATGGGAAGAAGTAGAAAAGGTAGTTAGACAGATTGTGGGTCCAGACTGGCACATGATTTGTGGCACCTGGAATCCTCGTAATGCAGAGCTTAAACCACTCCCACATAGTGACGCAGAATTAGACAACAGAGTCAAAGGTCTTACAGACCGAATTTCTGAAAAATGGAAACCTAGAGCAGATTGGACTTGCATTAATCAATGCATACAGCAAGAGAATGAAACTGTAGATGGGTACTATGGTAGATTATTGGAATGTTTCAATAACCATAGTCGTATGGCTATTCCTGAAAATCAGACACATGATACCTCATATGAACAGCAACTGAAAAATGCATTTTTGAAAGGTTGCATTGCACCTATCAGTAGCTTTATTACAAAGCATATGATAGATCATCGAAGAAGTAGGCTACAAGCCTTACTTGAATATGCCAGACATGCTGAAAGACACTTTAATAGTAAAAAGAAAAAGAAGACACAGGTCTTCACAGCTGAAGACGGAGCAGAGGTCTTTGTAGTACAGTCAGGTAAAAAGGGTAAAAAAAATACCCAGGAAAATAGACAATCTGACAAAAGGTCAGAAGATTTTGAAGAGAGAAAAAAAAAAAAAAAGGTGAGTGCTTTAAGTGCAGTAAAAAAGGACATTTAGCAAGGGATTGCAGGCTAAATAAAAAGGTGACTACAGAAAATAAAGGTGATGAGGACTGACTATATAATAGTGATAAAAATCAAAAATCATCAGAAAAGAAAAACAAACAAAGGGCAAACGTAAATGTAGTGGAAGAAACAGAGGAAGTGCAGGCAGATGTAGAGGATAAAGAAAGTGAAATTTTAGATTTGGCATTACTGAGCTTGGAGCTCTATTTGGCAGACACAAAACCGGAAGTTACACTTCTGGTGGAAGGAAGGGAAGTAAAATTCTTGTGTGACTCAGGAGCCACGAACTTTGATACACCCTTCAAAGTTACCAGAATATTCTAAATCACCTGACTATATATTAGTGAAAGCAGCAAATGGACAGCTATATAGGGAGCCACTCTCCCATGATATAGCAATAACTGACCCTGTTTCAGGCATGACTCAGAAAAGTAAAATTGTAGTTTCTGCAAAATGTCCAGTAAACTTACTGGGAAGAGATCTTATGCAGATATTTGGCATAGCGGTAGTTCCCACTATGCAGGGTATGGAAGCACAAAGACAAATGGATACTTTTGTGGTGCGGAGGGTAAAACCTTTACTGGTACAGCCAGGACCTAGTTACAACTGGTCCAGGGGCAGTAACCGGAGAACTGATGAATGTAGCCATCAGTAAGGCCCCTCCCTTGACACTGACCAACAGCATTTGTTACATTGTACTCTATACTACTGTAGCATGCCAGGACCTGATAAAGAATATGAGCAAGAGTTGTTCAAAATCCTGCTAACAGATTAGTATTACGAACCTTGTATTGGGATACTGAGGGAAACAGTGTGGTAAGCTGTTCACTACCTCAGGAATTCATGACACTGTACAAATCTAATAGACTACCACATGTCAGCTTGGCAAAGAATAAGGATGTGAGATGGGCAGACTTAGGAGAAAAAGTAACAAGATGGGAAAAACAAACTGATTTAGAATTATCAGAACAGGGAATACAAAAACAGAAATTGAATTGGCTAACACAGACACATCCAGCTGTACACTTACAAACTAGTGAAGACAGCTGATTAGCATTCTTATTAAAAGAAGAAGAAAAAGCCTTGTGTGATATACCAGATATTCTTTGGTCAACAGGTAAATCAGATGTAGGACTTATTCAAACAGCAGGACCAGTAACTATTACACCAAAATCAGCATTTAGACCACAAAAAGACAATACCCTTAAAGAAAGATGCAGAGCAAGGAATTAAGCCTATAATAGCAGCATTACTCAAGGAAGGAGTACTGGTAGAATCTCTTGATTCACCATGTAACACCCCTCTATTTCCTGTTAAAAAAGCAAATGGGGAATGGCGGATGGTACAGGATTTACAAGCTGTAAACAATGCAATAATACCCAGAGCACCTACGGTGCCAGACCCACACACCTTGTTAAATGATTTAAAACCACAACAAAAATATTTGACTGTGGTAAATATAAGCAATGCTTTCTTTTCAATACCTATACATCCTGATAGCCAGTATTGGTTTGCATTTACATTTCAGGGTAAAAAATATACCTATATATGATGTCCGCAGTCCCCTTGGGGATAAATGAGACTTGGGAAAATTTGCTTTTTGATACAGGTTCTGTAAGATCACAGGACAAAATTGCATTGTATTTGCCTATTACACAGAGGGGAATTGTATGTTTTTATAAGAATAACACACTCCAAGTGGGTTGGAGTAACTGTAACATAACTATATTTTATAAATGCTATATTAAAGCCAAAGATAAAGGCACTGTTTGTAACACAAATTATGATTCATATTTTAGCTTAATGAAAACAACATTAAGTGATGTGCAGAGAAATCCTGTTTTGCATAAACAATTGTCTGTTATAGACAAAAAAATGTTTCATTCAGAACTAACCGCATCAGTACCAAAGTAGAAAACTGTTATTTTATTTGTGGGAAAAAAGCATACAAATGGCTACCTGAGAATTGGTCCGGCAGTTGTTTTTTGGGTTATCTGGTTCCAGCTATAAGGCATACTGCAGAATTACCTCTAGGTAAGATAATGTAAGAGATGTAGCCGAAAACCTGAAGATCCTATCGGAAAACCTGTAAATCCAATGGGAAAAATCAAAGCTGGTTGGAAGAACCATCATTCCGTGAAAGATAAAAAAAAATTCACTCATATGGACTTGAGTGACAGTGTTATATCCTGGGCTGGGATATTTCCGGCATATGGAGCAGTCAAATCGATCTGGGAGTTGAGAAAACTGTCGAAGCTTCTCGAAGTAATGAGTAACGCAACTTTTTCTGCTCTCGAACTAGTTACTGATGAACTGAATGCAATGAGAACTGTTGTACTACAAAATGGAATGGCTCTTGATTAATGATCACCTAGAGGTAATACAGCAGGTATCGGCCATGACTGAACCAGGCCCAAACCCAGTGACGAACTTTTTCCAGAGTCTGTTTGGTGGGTGGGGTTCTATCCTAATGAATATTTTAATTGCTATTTGTGTTGGTCTGCTCCTATTAGGAGCATGTGTCTGTTGTGGGATCCCCTGTATGAAAAGATTAGTCAAAGATTTTGTTGATATATCTGTAACTGAAACTTTGTACCAAGACATTGAATTGAAACTATTGATTCCAGATGAAACTTGTTCTGAAATATAAACTAAATGACTTGCCTAGTTAAAAGTCCTTAAAGGAGAAGGCTAGGAGACGATATAACATTGTTTATGTTTCTGAATAGAATAAAAAGTATTAAAAGGGAGGAAAATGTTAGAAAAATATGTATTTGAACATGTATAAAGTGCTAGTTTAAAAGCAAATAGTATATAATGCATTTTATTCTATTTACAATATCGCAATAAGAATGATTTTACATGTAACTGCTTGAAGCTTTGGAGCTGCAGTGTATTTAAACTCTGACCCTGGCAGTAGCCAGCTCAGCAAGCTTATGTTTTTCATTAATGATTATCTGCTGGGTCAGGAAAATTGAATGTATAAAGCATTGAATATTCTTATTCCTTCCTCTGAGATAACTGACCTTGTGAATGTATCAGAGATAAGACACAGCTGCTAAAGTAAAAGTTGTTACAAGAGTGAACCGACTATTGTATTCAAGCTAGCCTGAGACCTTGGAAGAGTAACATTTACAGAAAGACATTATAACGAACCAGGTGCTTTGCAAGGCTGTATTATTCCCATGGGAAAACTTTTAAAATGTATAACATCAGCTTTTTCTTATGAATAGAATATTGTAGACTATAGTGATGTAGGTGCCCTGTGACTAACCACGTCAGTAAGGTGGGCACAGCCTGAATGTAAGACTATATAAAATTGTGTATTTCCTGCATCATGTCAGACAAAACTCTGTACTTGTATGGTTTTTTGCCTCCTGGTGTACACTAGTAAACTTTTGCATCTGAGCCTCCTGTGTTGTTATCATTTGTTTTATTTAACAGTTTGGTCCTTCTTGAACCGGAATTCCCTTGGTAAGCTGCAGGTCAGAGTGTATCGGTGGTCAAATACTGCGCAGGAGAAGTTACCAAAACGGTTCTTCTTGAAGCACAAAGACCTCCGACTGAATTGTCGTTGAGAGGCTGGCCACTTTCTGATCTGGCGAAGAGCGGTCTCGAACTGGTCGACCCAGGAGGCTCAGGTAGGAAAATATTTGCCTTTTTTCTGTTTTAGATCAGGGACTAGGTTACAGTAAATGTCATTGTCAGAGATTTGTTATACAGATCAGGGACAAAAGGAAATTACTGTATATTTTGTCAGAGATCAGGGAAACAGAATAAGGTAGGCAGTTATTCTAGATAAACTGTGTAAGGAACTGAAATACCACATGGTGAAAAGGGTTACGTAACATTTTTTTTAGAATGGGAAATCAGTGCACTAAAAAATCGCGAGATCCGCCCCTAACTGATGACGCAAAATATATGCAATTACAACGGACTGATAATGTAAGGTATTATACAAAATGGGTTAATAAATACGGATTTGATGGTAAATTAAACAAGATTTCATTAGTTAAACTTTTAAAACAGCTTAAATCTGACGCAGAAGGTCAGGCAAAAAAACAACACCAATTAGGCATTCCTCAAGCACACAGGTGGATTGAGGAAGTAAACCGAAGGGAACAGAAAACTAAAAATGCAAAAACATTATTTTTAGACAAAGAGGATAATAATACAGTAATAGCGACGGCCCCCTCCTCCGCCCCTCCAATTTTTCAGGATATAAAGCAGGAGGACAAGCTGGTCCACCTCCACGTTATCCTGAAGTTACAAGAGTACTAAAACCATTTGTTAGAGATCCTATTGAAACTAGGTCCCGGACACGTAAAACACTAGGGGGCACAGACTTATATCAAATAGGGAAAAATACACTAGAAGAGAGTGAGGAAGAAATCTGTCCACTAATCGAGGTACCAAATCCTCAGGCAGGACAGGAAGGGCAGGACCCAACTCTCCTAGTATATAGACCATGGACACCGGAAGATATTCGGAAAGCTACAGAGGGAATCCCTCATCCAAAAGTTAATTACACAAAGTTTTTACAAAATTTACAAGGTATGAGACTAAGTTACCACTTAAATGGGGAAGAAGTAGAAAAGGTAGTTAGACAGATTGTGGGTCCAGACTGGCACATGATTTGTGGCACCTGGAATCCTCGTAATGCAGAGCTTAAACCACTCCCACATAGTGACGCAGAATTAGACAACAGAGTCAAAGGTCTTACAGACCGAATTTCTGAAAAATGGAAACCTAGAGCAGATTGGACTTGCATTAATCAATGCATACAGCAAGAGAATGAAACTGTAGATGGGTACTATGGTAGATTATTGGAATGTTTCAATAACCATAGTCGTATGGCTATTCCTGAAAATCAGACACATGATACCTCATATGAACAGCAACTGAAAAATGCATTTTGAAAGGTTGCATTGCACCTATCAGTAGCTTTATTACAAAGCATATGATAGATCATCGAAGAAGTAGGCTACAAGCCTTACTTGAATATGCCAGACATGCTGAAAGACACTTTAATAGTAAAAAGAAAAAGAAGACACAGGTCTTCACAGCTGAAGACAGAGGTCTTTGTAGTACAGTCAGGTAAAAAGGGTAAAAAAAATACCCAGGAAAATAGACAATCTGACAAAAGGTCAGAAGATTTTGAAGAGAGAAAAAAAAAAAAAAAAAAAAAAAAGGTGAGTACTTTAAGTGCAGTAAAAAAGGACATTTAGCAAGGGATTACAGGCTAAATAAAAAGGTGACTACAGAAAATAAAGGTGATGAGGACTGACTATATAATAGTGATAAAAATCAAAAATCATCAGAAAAGAAAAACAAACAAAGGGCAAACGTAAATGTAGTGGAAGAAACAGAGGAAGTGCAGGCAGATGTAGAGGATAAAGAAAGTGAAATTTTAGATTTGGCATTACTGAGCTTGGAGCTCTATTTGGCAGACACAAAACCGGAAGTTACACTTCTGGTGGAAGGAAGGGAAGTAAAATTCTTGTGTGACTCAGGAGCGTCACGAACTTTGATACACCCTTCAAAGTTACCAGAATATTCTAAATCACCTGACTATATATTAGTGAAAGCAGCAAATGGACAGCTATATAGGGAGCCACTCTCCCATGATATAGCAATAACTGACCCTGTTTCAGGCATGACTCAGAAAAGTAAAATTGTAGTTTCTGCAAAATGTCCAGTAAACTTACTGGGAAGAGATCTTATGCAGATATTTGGCATAGCGGTAGTTCCCACTATGCAGGGTATGGAAGCACAAAGACAAATGGATACTTTTGTGGTGCGACCGGAGGGTAAAACCTTTTACTGGTACAGCCAGGACCTAGTTACAACTGGTCCAGGGGCAGTAACCAGAGAACTGATGAATGTAGCCATCAGTAAGGCCCCCTCCCTTGACACTGACCAACAGCATTTGTTACATTGTACTCTATACTACTGTAACATGCCAGGACCTGATAAAGAATATGAGCAAGAGTTGTTCAAAAATCCTGCTAACAGATTAGTATTACGAACCTTGTATTGGGATACTGAGGGAAACAGTGTGGTAAGCTGTTCACTACCTCAGGAATTCATGACACTGTACAAATCTAATAGACTACCACATGTCAGCTTGACAAAGAATAAGGATGTGAGATGGGCAGACTTAGGAGAAAAAGTAACAAGATGGGAAAAACAAACTGATTTAGAATTATCAGAACAGGGAATACAAAAACAGAAATTGAATTGGCTAACACAGACACATCCAGCTGTACACTTACAAACTAGTGAAGACAGCTGATTAGCATTCTTATTAAAAGAAGAAGAAAAAGCCTTGTGTGATATACCAGATATTCTTTGGTCAACAGGTAAATCAGATGTAGGACTTATTCAAACAGCAGGACCAGTAACTATTACACCAAAATCAGCATTTAGACCACAAAAAAGACAATACCCCTTAAAGAAAGATGCAGAGCAAGGAATTAAGCCTATAATAGCAGCATTACTCAAGGAAGGAGTACTGGTAGAATCTCTTGATTCACCATGTAACACCCCTCTATTTCCTGTTAAAAAAGCAAACGGGGAATGGCGGATGGTACAGGATTTACAAGCTGTAAACAATGCAATAATACCCAGAGCACCTACGGTGCCAGACCCACACACCTTGTTAAATGATTTAAAACCACAACAAAAATATTTTACTGTGGTAAATATAAGCAATGCTTTCTTTTCAATACCTATACATCCTGATAGCCAGTATTGGTTTGCATTTACATTTCAGGGTAAAAAATATACCTATGTATGATGTCCGCTGTCCCCTTGGGGATAAATGAGACTTGGGAAAATTTGCTTTTTGATACAGGTTCTGTAAGATCACAGGACAAAATTGCATTGTATTTGCCTATTACACAGAGGGGAATTGTATGTTTTTATAAGAATAACACACTCCAAGTGGGTTGGAGTAACTGTAACATAACTATATCTTATAAATGCTATATTAAAGCCAAAGATAAAGGCACTGTTTGTAACACAAATTATGATTCATATTTTAGCTTAATGAAAACAACATTAAGTGATGTGCAGAGAAATCCTGTTTTGCATAAACAATTGTCTGTTATAGACAAGAAAATGTTTCATTCAGAACTAACCCGCATCAGTACCAAAGTAGAAAACTGTTATTTTATTTGTGGGAAAAAAGCATACAAATGGCTACCTGAGAATTGGTCCGGCAGTTGTTTTTTGGGTTATCTGGTTCCAGCTATAAGGCATACTGCAGAATTACCTCTAGGTAAGATACGAAATGTAAGAGATGTAGCCCGAAAACCTGAAGATCCTATCGGAAAACCTGTAAATCCAATGGGAAAAATCAAAGCTGGTTGGAAGAACCATCATTCCGTGAAAGATAAAAAAAAATTGACTCATATGGACTTGAGTGACAGTGTTATATCCTGGGCTGGGATATTTCCGGCATATGGAGCAGTCAAATCGATCTGGGAGTTGAGAAAACTGTCGAAGCTTCTCGAAGTAATGAGTAACGCAACTTTTTCTGCTCTCGAACTAGTGACTGATGAACTGAATGCAATGAGAACTGTTGTGCTACAAAATCGAATGGCTCTTGATTAATGATCACCTAGAGGTAATACAGCAGGTATCGGCCATGACTGAACCAGGCCCAAACCCACTGACGAACTTTTTCCAGAGTCTGTTTGGTGGGTGGGGTTCTATCCTAATGAATATTTTAATTGCTATTTGTGTTGGTCTGCTCCTATTAGGAGCATGTGTCTGTTGTGGGATCCCCTGTATGAAAAGATTAGTCAAAGATTTTGTTGATATATCTGTAACTGAAACTTTGTACCAAGACATTGAATTGAAACTATTGATTCCAGATGAAACTTGTTCCGAAATATAAACTAAACGACTTGCCTAGTTAAAAGTCCTTAAAGGAGAAGGCTAGGAGACGATATAACATTGTTTATGTTTCTGAATAGAATAAAAAGTATTAAAAGGGAGGAAAATGTTAGAAAAATATGTATTTGAACATGTATAAAGTGCTAGTTTAAAAGCAAATAGTATATAATGCATTTTATTCTATTTACAATATGGCAATAAGAATGATTTTACATGTAACTGCTTGAAGCTTTGGAGCTGCAGTGTATTTAAACTCTGACCCTGGCAGTAGCCAGCTCAGCAAGCTTATGTTTTTCACTAATGATTATCTGCTGGGTCAGGAAAATTGAATGTATAAAGCATTGAATATTCTTATTCCTTCCTCTGAGATAACTGACCTTGTGAATGTATCAGAGATAAGACACAGCTGCTAAAGTAAAAGTTGTTACAAGAGTGAACCGACTATTGTATTCAAGCTAGCCTGAGACCTTGGAAGAGTAACATTTACAGAAAGACATTATAACGAACCAGGTGCTTTGCAAGGCTGTATTATTCCCATGGGAAAACTTTTAAAATGTATAACATCAGCTTTTTCTTATGAATAGAATATTGTAGACTATAGTGATGTAGGTGCCCTGTGACTAGCCACGTCAGTAAGGTGGGCACAGCCTGAATGTAAGACTATATAAAATTGTGTATTTCCTGCATCATGTCAGACAAAACTCTGTACTTGTATGGTTTTTTGCCTCCTGGTGTACACTAGTAAACTTTTGCATCTGAGCCTCCTGTGTTGTTATCATTTGTTTTTATTTAACACTCAGTCCAAACTATATAAAACAAATTCCAGAGGTAACACCACGGGTAAGGCAGCAAACACTTTTAATGAGAACAGTAAAATAAACAGATGTAAGTGCTTTCGCATTCTCACAATGAACGCTTCTTCAGACATTATAAAACTGATCAAGTCACCTATTTAAATACTAATATGCAACCAATAGTGCCATTGCATCAGTCAACACATTGAAATCATTTAAAATGACCATCATACTTTAAAATGCACTAATGTATAAAACATATGACAATATATAATATTCAGCTTCTAACAAACTAGATATTCTAATGAAGCCTACAAAAGAAACTAAAAATATTTATATGAACATCTATTAAATTGTGGTAGGATAGAAATCAAAAACATTCACTAATGTCTCAGTGGTGTGTCAAGTAAAAAAAGGTTTAAGGGAAACCCTGTCATTGAGTCCACATGTGTCTTGTCTGCTTGCAATCTAATGATCCATTTTATCTCCACTTGTTCTGTATGATTCTTAAAACTGCCTAACCTGAGGATCTTATTTATTAGTTCTAATACCAAAAACCTAAACTTGAGTCTACACATGTCATGTCATGCTAATGGTCTCATCTTCCTTATTTATTGTGTAAAGATGTTCTCTGACCCTTTCACGCAAAGTTCTGTTCATTTTCCCTACATAGAGAGATGGACATTTACAACAAATAGCTAAATAGGCCAAGTCACGTGATTTGCAATCTGCATAATGGTCAAACTAATAAATCTTATGTGTTGTAGGGTACATAAAAGTGTCACTGTTTAGCATATAGTTGCAGTGGCTACAATTCCTGCATGAAAAGGTCCCTTTGCGGCTCAATTGTATTCTATTATGACAATACCTTTCATAACATGACCTTTTTAAAGATTTGGTATTCTTATATGCATATTTAGGTCTACAACCTACAATGGCATTGAGCCTGTCAGCTGTTAAAATCCCCCAGTTTTTAGCAATGGCATCATGTACCTTTCTGTTATTGTTCGAATAAGGAATGGTCACTCTAACATCTTGGCAACGATGCTCTATCGGTCCATTCGGGGACTTCATTATACTATTTAAGTTCCTCTTAAAAAACGGTTTCCTTCTTTTGCATCTATCAATCACTCCTGCATCCCTTAAAAAAATTACTTTCTTTTCCTTTATAACCTCTCTGAGAAAAGTCCATTTCTAATTTCTTAAGTGCTTTACCACATGCATCATCAGAAGTGGTCAATCTGGAGACTCGGAGTCCTTGACCATATATAATATTCTTGTATACATGAATAGGGTGCATACTACCATGATGTTGTTGTGTCTTTTGGCTTTTCCCGGTTAGGGGTCGCCACAGCGGAACTCCGGTCTGCTAATGAGTGGCAGTAGATTTTTACGTACTGGCTTGCCGAGCCTAATGCACAGCCTTCAACGAAGGAACGCCCATTCACGCATGTCGCTACACAGAAGACGCTCTAACTGAGAATCGAACGGGCAATGTTAAACTGTGAGGCTATGATGTAATAAATTATTTTTCCTGCACTCTTTCCTGAACATCATTGTCTCTATTGTCTCTCCCTCTTTGCAGATGCTCACATCAAGGAACTCTATCTTATCATAAGACCTATTAGCCACAAATTCTACAACGTCAGTTGTTGTATTAATATATGTCAAAAAAGCTTCAAAATCATTCATTGGTCCATCCCATATCAAAAGCACATCATCCACAAATCTTGTGTAGTATGGAATGAACCTCGCATAATCAGTGTTGTGTATATATTCAATCTTCCATTGTGCCATCACTAAATTCACTTAGGAATATGTACAGGGGCTACCCATCGCTACCCCTTTTAGTTGTAAAAAATGCCTATCTTCGAAAAAGAACACATTGTTACTCAGAATTAGTTATAGCAAAAGGGTGTACCTTAGTATACTGCCATTTGAAACTCCTTCATTAGTTAAAAATAATCTGATGAAATCCAAACCAATATCATTAGGAATGGCTGTAAATAGAGTTTGACATCTAAGGTAACAAACAACACTGTAGACTTATAGTGATTTGAATGTACATATAATGACAGACTCTCTAGAAAATGTTGCGTATCTGTAGTAATAGTTGTCGTCTTATCAGCTATTCTCCTTAAATATTTCTCAATACAGAGATGGGTTTGGTCAAGCACCCCTTACTAGAAACTATAGGTCAAAGTGGGGGGGTCATTGCTATCCTTATGCACCTTAGGCAAAATTCTGATCCTGGGGATACATGGAGTCTCTACTAAAAAGTATTTATACAAATCTCCACTGATAACATTGCACATGAACAAATCATACAAATCACTATGAACATTTTGTATTAACCTATTGTTGTTCATGTGTCAGACATCATTATGTGGTTTCATCATCAAGCATTGATAACATTTTTTCATTGTATTGCTCTCGATCTAAAATAATGACAGCACCTCCCTTGTCAGCCTGACTTATAAGAATTTGTGAATTTGCCTGTAAATTACTCAACACCTCATGTTCAAATTTACTCAAATTGTAGAAATCAGATTTCTTACCATTGAACCTAGATTTATACAGCTCAAAGAGGTCTCTTTCACTAGCTTACTCAAATGCTTCCAACAATGGATGAGAAGGGAGTATAAACGTGCTGGGTCACTTAAACATGCTGAAATTTATATTACTATTGTCATTATGAATTAATTTCAATGCAACATTTCTAATAAAACATTTTATATCTGTAATAAAATCTACAATATCAGTATCCCTGGCTGGTATGAAAGATAGACCACTGTTCAAAAGGGATCTTTCAGTCTCAGTCAGTATATAACTAGAAATGTTCATTATTAAATTACATTCACTGTCTGCCAAGTCCTTCTCTGTTGTTTCATCTGGCGTTTCCCATCCTCGGATGGCCTGCGTCTCTTCCTCCCTCGACTCAAGCTCCTCTGCTGTATCTGCGATCCCTTGAATGTCAGTAGAAGGGAGCAAAAAAACGCTGGTTCACTCATTGGAATGCTTATTGGCTCTTTTTGTCAGACATCACTTCCCAAGTGTAAAGTCACAATAGGAGAAGTCGCTGCTCCAGCTGAATTCATGATGGACTCCTTCCTTCTGGGATCATTACCGCTCTGTACAGCAATGGAAATTTCCCTCTCAATGCTTGATGATGTCTTCTCGTTTCCATTCCCTGCCTTACCAATGGCTGAATCATAAGTAAGAGATGGTGTTGCTCGAAACATCACTCGGACTGGTTCCTTCGGCCAAGTGAACACATTACCTTTACAGAAATCTTGACAATCTCTCTCCAACTTCTTTTTCTGTTGGAGCAATTTGTGCTCATAAAGGGAAATGCTCATGTTCAAATCATTCAAAAACACATTATATTTATCCACAGGTAAAGCTGACATTATTCCTTGTTGCAATGCAATAGACTTAGCCACTAGCTCCATTTCTTGTGACAGAAATTGTTCAACTAACAGCTTTATAATAACTGAAGCTAGTTTCTAAATTTAGCCTCTGCCATTTAACTAATAAATCTGGAAAAGCGGTTCCATATGTGTGCATCCTATCACCCATCAGGCACTTCATTTCCATCACCTCTAGCTTCACCTGTTCTGCCTTTACTGCCCAGGTTTCAGTACCATACAGTAGTACTGGTTGCACCACTGTTTTGTACACCTTACTTTTCAGTTTCTTTGGCATTCTTCTGTCCCACACTACACCTGACGCTCTGTGGCAGTTGACAACAGCCCCTCTGGTTCTATTTTTGACCTCCTCATTCACACTTCCCTTCTCCTGAACCCCCCTCCCAGATACGTGAAGCTGTTAACCTGTTCCACTATTTTGCCTTCTATCTTAGTTCTCAGTCTCTTCTGATTCCTCCATTTTGTGCCATTACAACTGTCTTATCTGTACTCATTTCATCCCATGTGCCCTCAGTTTTGCATTCCATTACCTTATCCTTTACTAAAGTTCTTGTTCAGAGTCTCCCTGCAAGGCCACATTGTTTGCATACAGCAACTGTGTTGATCTGTCCCCTCTGACCTGCTAATGTAGTCCATCCTCAGAATGAACAGCAGTGGGCACAGAGCTGAATCCTGATGCACACTCAATCTCACTAGGAACCCTTCTGTGAGACTGAGCATTGTTCGTTCTTGGGTCATTGGGTCTTTTTACATACCTTGTACTAATGCTATCTATGTTTCTGGGGCTTTGGTCAACCTCAAGGCTGCCTGAATCAGCTTTCCTGGGACCTTGTAATATATTTTCTCCAAGTCTAAGAATGGCCAGTTGGACTCCTTCCTCATCTCTACCTTCTTCTCAAGTATCTGTCTCACTGCAAACATTGTGTCAGTTCTGCTGCAAACATTGTGTCAGTTCTGCTGCAAACATTGTGTCAGTTCTGCTGCATTCTGATCTGAATCTGAACTGCTCATCTCCCATCTTACTTTCTACTGCTCTGCATATTTGTTTATCAGTCACCCTCTCCAGAACATTCATGCAGTACGATAGGAGTTTGGTACAGCTATACTGCCCGCAGTTGTGACTGTCCCCTTTGTTCTTGTACATTTCTCTCCATACTGCTATGAGTACCCTCTGGAGCCTATTCTCTCTACTATCTCACCCAGCAGCTTGATCATGTCTGCTATGATCGCAACTAAACCTGCTGCTTTCCCTGACTTCATTTTCCTGAATGCTGTTCTTACTTCTTCTATGGTGGGCTCCTAGACTTCTCTCATCATAGGCTGTGTCTGGGGGAGTACAGCTTCTGTTGTTTTTTTTTCATTCAGAAGCTGCTGAATGTACTCTTTTCATCTGTCTTTGATGCCCTGTCGACTGGTGAGCAGGGTGTTGCTGACATCCCTATTGAAAGGTGTCTGATCTTCTTTATCATTCTGTCTTTGCTTTGCAACATGACATATTTGGAAACAGACCTCATTGGAGTAATGTACATGGATGTTACACCTGAGGTCTTCCAGGAGATTGTCTGTGGAGAACTCTCCAAGTACATCTGATTGCCCCCAATCTTGACAGCAGGCCGATTCGAAGACACCTTGCAAAAAGGCTTGGAAACCAGATGCTTTTTCATTTCCATGGATGGGAATGTTCTTCTATGCCTCCTCTCCTTTCATCTGGTAGCCAAAGCCCTTTGAAAAAACAAGATGTACTTGTCAGAGATGCTTCTCATAACTCCCTTTTTGGATGAGAAAACATTGCTTCTCCCTTTTCATGCATCTGGCCAAGGGTAATCACCAAAAACTTTCTCAAAGAGTGGATTTGCTTACACAGGACAGTGTATACCAAATCAACTCCAACATTCAAAATCTCCATCTGAACCTGACTGTATGGATGATCATTTTTTGCTCCCATTTAGGCATCTTGTTTCTCTGGACATACACAAAGCATTAAAAAAAGCTAGGAAACATGCTACTAGATAATCATACTTAGCCAAATGGAAAAGAATTTCTAGTTGTTGCCATAAAAGAAAATAACATCCATCCCAAGTTGGCGAGCCTCTTGTTTTTTTTTTTTTCAGAATCAGTGCAAATTGCTCTACTCAGAACTAGCATATAATTCTACAAAGGTACATATTTCGGTCATTTCTGCTTGTCTGCCTTTGGCTCTCCCTGCTTTCTTATTTCAAGTTAAACATTTTTAAGTATTTTACATGTTAGAAAATCTAGAAAACAAGTGATACTTCCTTCAGATATTAATTTTGTTTTGGAGAAATTATCTATCACCCATTCTGTTTCAGTCAGTTCTTCTTTGAAATTTTGCAAATAGAAGACTATTTAATTATTGCTCCAAGTTCAGCTAGCTGGGTACCTAAATTACAGGTCTGAGTATCTACACAACTATTTCTGATTTTCCACAAGTACAGGATGAGTCTTAGAACAAACCCTTCCCATATGCCAAAGACTGTTTCTAAATTTACTTTAAGTCATACCACTCATTGTCCTATTTCTGTCATGAAACAAAAAATAGAGAAAGAGTCCTTCACATTTTGCACGCATAAAGTCAACTGAGATTTTACTTGGACGGGATAAAAAATTTTAGGAAACCTAACCAAACTTTTTGTTTCAGTTTTCAGATGGCTGCCTCGTGCAATTCAGTTTTTTTACTCTCACCAGGTTATAAGCCCCCCTTAAAATTCAACATACACTCTACTGTTGCTATGGCTACTTCTGAGGCTTTTTGGAAAGGGGTGGATTATAGTCATGTCCTAAAAGCAGCTACTTGGTCTTCTCTGCACAGGAGTATTAGTTACTATAAACTAGATTGTCTACAGACTAGAACAAGATTTGCAAATGTTATATTACAAGGACTTCTACACTATGGACCTTCTTCATCCACCCATTCTTCCAAAGCTATGGCAATTGCACCAAATAGTTATGGCTACTCTAACACTGATATAATGAAGAACATAGTACACTGCTGTAAGTTAATTTATGATAACATTAGATGTTCAAATAGTCATTGTTGTAGTATTAGCACCCTTCCAATTTAGCCTTGTTCCTTTCGTTCAAACCCTTCCCAGGTCAGGGTGGGGGTACTCCATCTTATCTTTTCCCGAATGACATGACAGTCTTTACTGGTTTTGACTAAACTGTTGTAGAGCAGCAGATGTCATTCTCCATTTTGAGCAAGAAAATTCTGATTGTTGGTATGCCTGTATGCCCCGCTTACACCAGCTTTACTCTTTTGCTAGAGCAGAGGTACAGTGCCTATGCGAGGAGACCATAGCTTTGTTGACTAACCAGATGTCTGATGCCTGGTAGGTTACTTCCCATATAGTTATAGCTACTGCAACAGTGATCTATTTAAAATATCTACTGTTATGGTAAGTTAATTTATATAATTGTATTGTCATTATCAAAGAGGTTTGTACTGTTCACTGTTCTCCCAGTTAGGCCTGAAACAAATACACTAAACGGTTCTGGATTAAAAAAAAAAAGTCTGATACTCCTGTAGCCACTAAGCCACTGTTTATTACCGCATTGTTCTTATTCTGTGTCTTACCCTTCCACTCAGCAGCAGCTCTGTCTCTCAGTTTCAGTGCAATCTGACCCTTTGCAGTTTTCCTAACATCAATTGTTTGGGATCCAACCAAAGACCTTGTTGAAATCCAGACCAACTACATCTACTGCTAATTCCTGTCATTTTCTCCTATAAGTTACATAAGGCTCAATTCTGTCCTTCGAACATAACATTCCATGCTTGCAATAACAATTCATACTGCCAGACAGGTTTCCTCAACAATGGAGTTGCTTCTCTTCTCCTTTTCATAAACAACTTAACTCATAACACCCCCACCCTTTTGACATCCATGTATGCAGATGATGTGCCACTCCCTGTCACCAAAAAAGAAAAAAAACTAACCAAGTACAGACTTCACTTCAGGCCACTTTCATTTTCTTTGTCAACTAGAAATGAACCAGATGACTAATTTTTAAACACAAGTCTAATATAATGCTAGTTGACCCCCCCAAAAAAGGATAACTCAAGTAATGTCAGCCCTTTTGAGTCTCAACAGAAATCTCAAGACCCTGCTTGACACTTCCCTATTTTCACCACACACAGGTTATATAACTGTTAAAGTGATATCCCAATTGAAACTTCCCTACAAAATCACTCAGCTTCTATCTCCAAATACCTGCCAGGCTATTGCAGAAATAATTGGAATATGCCCTTCCTTTAATTACCCTGCATTTCAATTCTAACACTGAGAAACTGTGAATTGCACAGAATAAACTCTGCCAGCTTGTCCTGCTGAGCAGAGACAGGACATATCATTGTGATCTAGTTATGTGATTTCAGTGGCTATGTATTCATAAATATGCCTGTAGGTTCCTTAGTACACTAATCTTTAAAATCATCCTCTAGGGCATTGCCCTCATTTACGAAATATCCTCTCATTTATGGAACCTACCTATTCCCTTAGAGGCAACTAATCAGATGCTGTATCTCTAATCAGACCTCACTTCAAATCCTGTTTAGGCGAGCACACCTTCGATAAAATTGTCCCTCCAGCCTACAACAGCCTCCCCAGTAACTAAGATTACTAAACTCCCCGGACACTTTAAACTCTTGTTAAGAGAGCATTTCTAGAAGAATTTGTCTGTACCTACTGTATTCAACTTTTCAGTAGCCATAATTACTTCACAATTCTCTGCACAAGCTGATGAATTTTATACTTTAAGTATATAGTATTTATACTGCATGCTTTAATATCACTTATAACCTTATTGTACTGCCTCTATAACAATCAGTATTTGTTTTGAATATTTTTCAGTAGTCTCTTGAATTTGTTTTCTAAATATATGTTATTGCTTTGTTTTCTACATGTATTTATCTGCAAATTATTTCTATCTTTACTCTTTTGGCTGGGTCATGGCTGAAAAAGTTTGTTGAACCAGTAGATTTACCCATTTAACAAACTGGAATAAATAATAAATAGATGTTTAGTGGCGCTGTCATTAAACTAACGGGCATTTAGTTCCAAGATTAAAAATATAACTCTTGCCATCTTACAAGCATCGTATCATTTTGAAAGTGACCCGTGGATGATTTCTATAGTAGACGTATCCTCCATTACAAAAGCTATTTTCATTTCCATGCCTTTGTGCATATCCTCATATTCCTTTACTACTTTATCTGCTTGGCCATCCAAGCATTGCACCCTCCCTTCTCTTACCTTTGTGAAGACTATGGAAGTACTCATTCAGTAGCCCTACTTTTTTTCCTGTCTTCTTTGATCTTCATTCCATCGTTTCTCAGGCTGGCTAGGTCTGTCCCTCCCTCCCTTTCTCCTGTCTGCCATACACTAAAGGTCATGTCTCTTTATGCCAACTCCCATTTGGGTTGCACCTGTACTCCCATTACTTCCTTTGGCACCATTCTTCTCTCCTCCTTATTCTGTTCATACTTTTCTTCCAAATTTTTCACTTGCACCTTTTGTACACGTTATATTTTACCTTAACTGTTGGCATCACATTTATGTAGTCATAATGACTTTCTCCTCTTTCTCATTTTTGCCTCTTCATTAAACCATTGTCAATAGCTGTGAGTAATCCTTCCCTGACTCATTCCTATAACTCGCTCACTCCCTTTCTTTGCCTCTGGATACTTGACTCATCTTTGACCTTCTGCTAACTTCAGTATAATCCACGCAATTAAAATCTCACACCATTTTCTTTGTCTTTATAGTTTATCCTTACCATTGACTCTTAAACTCAAAGCAAAATGATCAGTGGAGTCTAATAGCACTTTCACCTGGATACCTTGGCCTGTCCCCTTTTTCTTTTATTTTTTAGTTAGAGTCCCACAAGTAGCTGGCTTAACCACTTGTGTTCCAAGATCTCATTCACTTTCAAACCTCTCTCTGCCTTGAAACTTAGAATCTGCTAGTCCACCATTCAGATTAATATCTCTACAAGTACAGCCCTCTAACACATATCCCAGTCCTGTATCCTCTCTCTCACAGTCTCTGATCCTCTTCCTTGACATGTACAGGATCTGATGAACTACATTTATTTCATCCACATGCCACTCATTCCTCTACCTTATCCCCAAAGATGCTTAATCTGGCTTCAGATACAGCTTACTCTCTAACCACTTTAATGACACAATGCTCTTCTACTGTGGTCTCCCATTTAGTGCTGTCACTTACTTGCATCTCTGGTATGTCTCTGTCCCATGCCTCTGTCTTTCCTGAATAATCCATAACCTGCCACCTCAATATCCTACCTGTTCTTGTGTCTGGTCCATCTTTTTATGATTCCAGCAAACTCTGCTGTTCTCTCCTACATAACTGTGTACAAGTCAGCATCTTCCTCTGCAGACATCTTGCAAAGCATGGTAGAATACCTGCCTATGCATTGACAAACCCTTACTATTCTTCTTCTGATATTTATTTTATTTTATTTTCCTCCTGCGTACAGCTTTAGTAACTACCTCCTCTTCTGTTTCTGTGACACCTTCTTTCATCTTTGTTTAAATATAAGATAAATGAAGCATTTCATTCCAGCTCAGTTCTGTGCAACTTCTTCTTCTTTTCCCGGTTAGGGGTCGCCACAGTGGATCACCTGTCTGCTCATGATTGGCAGTGGAGTTTTACAGTGTCAAGTTGCCAGCCCAGCACCCAACCTTCCACAGAAGGTGCACACATGCACACACTCACACCTAGGGCCAATTTAGAGTGTCCAATCCACCTACTGCATGTCTTTGAGATGTGGGAGGAAACCAGAGCACCCAGAGGAAACCCACGTGACCACAGGGAGGACATGCAGACTCTGCACAGAAGGCACCCCAGCCGAGAACCGAACCGGAGAACCTCTTGCTGTGAGGCGGCAACACTAACCGCTGCACCACCGTGGCCGCCCATCTCAGTTCTGAGCAACACTATCCTTTTATCTGTTAATTGAGTGAATGATTGATAGCATTTATTAATCTGAAATATGCTGCTAGTAAAGCCATTTTAAGTAGAATACTGAGAGGTGCTGTTTCAATAGTGAAGAGCATATAGTTTTCATTAGGTAACCAACTGAAGAAGCATCATACATGCATCACATTTGAAACATACATAACAGATGAAAAAAGATAATGAGAAAAGGGTCTGAACTGATAATATAATGCAAAGAAAATGTAGGTATTTGAACAGCTTAAACCAGGTGGTCAAGATTGATAAACATACATCAGTTTAGTACATTGTGCTGTAGAATGTACTCAATATGATATGACAGTTGGATAAACTACCCATAGCACACTGACCTCCTGTTACAACTAGTATAGAAAAGAACTACTGACATTCAAATACTATTGTTAGATCTGCGGAGTCACTGCAAACCACATGGACATAAATGCAATGGGGTTTGAGCAGAATCTTAGCCAGACTCTTTGCAATGGTTCATAGGATGATACTAGGCTTTTGGCCATGAGGCCCATATAAGCCTAGCCAAGAATTTTGCCCATGTTCCCACAAAGTCAGCTCCTGTTTCCTCTGTCCAGCAGGGATACAGGTGGGATCTCGGGGGGGGGTTGTTTCCTATCCAATAATCCAGGTTCCACTTAAAGGGGGCTAGTGAGGTACTCTGCTTGATATGGAGAGGGGTCTATTCTACAGATGGGGGAGTCTTTGAGACAGAAATCTATCCCACTAAAAAGTTCTGTTAATGTCACAGTCCAGGTTTAGGCTTTGCATGCATGTTGCATGAGTGGAGTTTGACTTATGGATATGCATCAACTCTATCAAGGCTGGGCCTGAGATGGCCTTGTATGCCAGACAAAGGTCATGTCTGAGCAGTTTGTGTGCAACTGAGCAGAGGGACAGGGCTTTTAGCCTATCTGTATAGGACTGGTGTTTGAGACTCTGGATTTTCCTGGTCAGGAACCTCTGTGGTCTCTCCAGCTTCTGCATGTGCTTAGCAAGGTATATGCCAAAGGGGGCATTGTACTTGATAATGGGTCTGATAAGGGAGACATACAGAGATGTTATGATCTATTTGTTCCTGGATGAAATACCCTTACTTATGAGGTGGGCCATGTAGAAAGTCTTCCATACAATGGAGGCAACGTGGTGGTCAAAAGTCAGGTTGCTATCAACCTGGGTGCCCAAGTCCTTCAAAACTGATTGTGTGCTTAGTACATTGTTATTAATGTGATAATCAATGGGGATGCCATTTCCCCCCAAAGGGGATAATAATGCATTTCTTGGCATTCAGTTTGAGGCCATGCTTCTGGCAGCAGTAATTAATTTTGGTAAGGCCCTCTTGGAGGATGTTCACATCACTAGGGGAAATTAAGACAGCACACAGCTTGCAGTCATCTGGTTGGTAGTAAATATTGACTTATTTATGCAATGTCAGCTATTTTATTTTGTGAGTAGATAAAATATGAAGCACGATTAATGATTTGCACCCCTTAGATATCTTAGTCTGCAGAGGGGTTCATTCCATGCTTTACCATAGCCACTATAATGCACATTTTTTCTCTTTAAAAAAAAAAACAAAGAAAATCTGAATTATATTTTAGCTCAAGCATTTGCAAGACAGGTAAGTGAAGACCTCTTAGCACATGAGCAGAGTACAGAAATGATAGAGGCAAGTAGAAATTTGTGGAAGTGCTTCTGGTTTGTCTGAAAGGGGTGACATAGTCCTATAGCATCTGCCAAGCCTTTGGTTTGCCATGGACGTTGTCTACTCTCCTTTGTTTATTCAACATGTGCTGAGTATCATGCAGACGCTTCAGATGTGTCACTGGGGATTCACATTCAATTAGAGATAGGTCTGTGGAGGTCATATTAAGCTATTTAGATGAAGATGGATATAAGAATTAATTTTAAAAAATTCTATAACTTATACTGATCCTTAAAACAGTGTTACAGCTGAAAAGTGATATAATTCAAAGAAAATATAAAATAGAGCATTTGGTGATTGTATTATAATAGCATTCCTAAGTCAATTAAGTTCTTGCAATGTTTTTCTTCCTGCTATTCAGCTTCGACTATGACTTACTACATATCAACTTCCTAAAGAAAGAATTCCCTGAACATTACCCTAAAAATCAACTTCCCAAAAATGTAAGTATACTAAATGAATAGATGAAGAAATTTAAAAGAGAGAAAAATCTACCAAATGACAGGAATCATTATGGCACATACTTAGAAACTCCCTAGAAGAGATTTCTTCAGTCAGGCAGTTTAACTTTGCCAAGTCTTGCTTGGTGAGTAGGTTTATCAGGAAGTCTGTTCTTGGGGAGTGGTACAGAGACTTGTTACCAAGTGGCTTCAACTAAAGAAATAAATAAAAAAGCATATCCAGCACATTTCTTTTAACTATTTGATTTAAGCTTCTAGATAATTTAATAACTAGATTAATATGACAAGACATTAATAATCTATTATAATATAACCCCCCAGAGTGTAATAAAGTAGATTTCTTTTATGGAGTATCCATCAAATATTTTTTCTTGAACTGTTTCTAATTAAGACAAGAATTGGTAATTTTTGTGCTATTATTAGATTTTAGTCTTATAGTGCTTCCATTATGAAACAGAGAAACAAGATTAATTCAGTAAAAGTAGGAGTGCAAAGTAAACAAAATAACGTCATGTTTATTGTCTTTATTGCAACTGTTAATAAATGCCATAAAAGTGGAATTTGAACTAAAGGTCCAGGTGAAGGAACAGCTTCATAGGTTATTATAGGTTAATGACCATGAGTGTCCTTACACGTCTAGCCACACACCCAAAGCCATTTGGGTCCCGAGTATCATGGGTGTCTTTATGGGTTTAGTAGGGTGGTAACTAAGGAATTGTGTGTATGGGGGGTGTTAGTTAGGATAATACTTTTCTTAATGATGGCCTCTGTCCATTAGCAACATGGGGGCCAGACTGGGGGTAAAGTTATGATTTCCCATGTAATTTTTAAGGTTCCATTTCAATCGGGTCATGTAAGATCTCTGTTTTACATGGATGGGGAGCCTATTTTACAATATAGAGATCCTTTGGGACAAATGCTTATCTCTGCAGTACATTCTGTTGGGTCTATATTATAACATCTAAGTCTAAAAACTTCAAATGTTATAATATCGAACCCATTCAATCAAAACACTAGAAAGCCGAACAGTCAGAATAGCAAATTTTTTCCCATGGAAAAAATTTGCTGTTCCGACAAACATTCACACAACTCAAGTACACCAAAATAAATAATCCACACACATAGACTTCACAAAACCCTACACTAAACCAGACATACACCACTAGCTATCCACTTACCTTAACCCAACCCTAACCCTAAGGTCCCTAACTATTGCACACTCACCTTACCCGCTCCCTAACCCTAACTCACCTACCCCACCGTAACCTTCATGCCCACACAATCGCACACTTACCTGACCCGCGCCCTAACCCTAACTCACCTAACCCATGCCCAATCGCACTCACCTTCATTTGCACACTTACCTTAACCCGGTCCGTAACCTTCACTCCACAGTTGAGGAAATAGCGAAGCCGCAGAAATGGCCCACTGAATACTTTCCCTAGGAAAGTATTCGATGTTCTGCTGCTTCGCTATTTCAAGCGCTCGCTCTACTGGGTTCGATATTATAACATTCGAAGTTTTTAAACTTCGATGTTATAATATAGACCCCATTCTGTTTATGTCATGAGTGATGTTCAGATACCTGGAGCTAGTGTTTCTGGTGCTATTTGTTTTGTGCATATGCAAAAGCTGATCACGGCTGGGTCTGAGGAATTTCTGTCTCAGAAGCATGTAGGAGACTGAATACAGAAGCAGCATCTTTAGGCAATCAGTGTAGAACAGATTATTCATGCCCTGAGTTCTTGTGAAGAAAAACCTTTGTGGGAATTCCAAGTGTTGCAATTGTCTTGTTTAATACATGTCAAAGCAGGCATTGCATTCACTGATAGGTCTGATAAGGGCCATGTACAGTGGTATTATAACTTTGTCTGACCTGGATGACATACCCTTACCTATAAGTTGGGCAGCATAGAATTGTATTTATTATAAATATTATATTTATTTACTTATTTATTTGACATTTGTTGACTGGGAAAGTGTGACTGGGTTGGGAATCCATTTTCAGAGGAGGCCTGAGGAGAAAAGCTGCACAAAGTGTACTAACTGAAAATACAAGTAAAGATAGAAAATAGAAAAATATTTTATAAAGATGAAAAATAATTATGCAACAATAAAGATGCTTTACAAATTGATATGCAGTGATAACTACAGTTCAAAGGAATCATGGTTTACATAATATGGGTGGCTGTAAAGGCATAATGCTAGTTAAGAATCCATTAGCATTGTATATTTCAAACAATGAGTACAAGAATAAAGGTTACTACATGTCGTTCTTCTGGTTACAGTTTTGAAGAAGGGATGATAGAGAGCAAGTATATTGAAGTTTGTACAATTTAATGAGGGGGAGTCTACTGGGGGTTACAGAAAGACTGTAGGTAGATCTTAGGAAGATAAGACGAGATTAGAAGGAAAGGCTTGGGTAGGTACATTAGTGACATTAGTGCTAAGTTTGCTGAGAGAAAAAAAATTCAGTGGGGTGGCTAGGTTGAAGTTGTAGGGGTTGCTATGCTGATATGGAACAGGAGCAGATGTTGGTATTTTGCAGATTTTTTTTTTAGTGTGACTTTTAAATTTTTGCTGTTAGGAATTATCATGATGCTGCTTAGTAGAGTATTCCAGAGTTTTGCTTCAGTGTAGGAATATAGACACTGACCAGCTTTTTTGATTGATCTGTGTAGGGCTACTAGTTGTTTGTCTTCAGAATGGAGATTTCTGAAGGGAGAGTAGATTTGGAGGAGTGAGTTGAGAGCTAGGCATTTATCAGATTAGTATATAACTTTGTGTGCCATATTAAGTTGTAATTGGTCATGGAGGAGAGGAAGTTGTAACCAATTGAGGGTTCTAAGAGCAGTACAGTGGTGTGTGTCATGTGAGGCATTAATAGCAAAGTTTGCAATTTTATTGTAGCATGATTTTAGTTTATTTTTTAAGGTAGTCTGAATGTTTGTTAGTATGGGAGCACCATAGAGAAGAGAGGGAAGCAGATAAGTAAAAGCTAGGGTGGATTTGGTGGTTGGGTTCATGAAATGTTTGTGCCAATATAGTATTCCTAGTGTGCAATGAGTTTTTTTATAACATTGTAAATATGTAGATCGAAGGAAAGATTACTGTCTATGGTAACTCATAGCAGTTTGGCATGGGTAAAAACTTCTGGCTGAGTATTGTTAGAGAAGTGATTCTGAAGTCGGTTGACATATTCTTGGGTGTGAAATGGAGAGGTTTTGTTTTATTAGGATTCAGCAAGAGCTGTGCCTTGTTTATCTAGGTCTTGATGGAAGTAAAGGCAGTTTGGGTTAGATGGAGGTTATTTATGTTGTTAGAGGAGGAGATGATGGTAGAATCATTGGCATGTTGTATAAGGGAACTTTGGTCAGAGGCAGTGTGAAGGTTGTTAACAAAGATATTACAGAGTAATGGTCTGAGAATGGACCCTTGTGGTACACTGGTGTTGTTTGGCAGATAGTTTGAGATGGTTCCTTGCCATTTTATGCATTGCTGCCTGTCAGTGAGGTAACTGCAGAACCACGACAGAGAAGTAGGGGAGAGACTGAGGTTAGAGAGTTGTTGTAGTAGGATGGGGTGGGAAACAGTATCAAAGGCCTTGGACAGATCGAGAAATATTGCAGATGTTAGTAGACTGGCATCTCTGGCTTTGCTCACTATATCCATGAAGGAGACTAGTGCAGTAGTTGTACTATGTGATGGTCTAAAACCATGCTGGGTTGGGTAAGTTGTTTATTTTCTAGGATATGATTAAGTAGTTGTTTATGTATGCATTTTTCTAATAGTTTGGATAGGAGAGATAGGATAACTGGGGTAACAGGTGGTAATGTCATAGGATTTACCACCTTTGTGTAGGGAGTTATTATGGATTTTTTTCCACAAGACGAGGATGTAGGACTCAGAGATGAGGTGATTTATGAGAATACTGACTGATTTTCTTATTATCTCAACAACATGTTGTTCAAAGGACAGACTGCTGTCTACATATGTTCCCAGATCCCTTACAACTGGATTGACTCTTATGGACATTTTATTATTGGAGTAATTAACTTGGGTTGACAGTTTCCCATAGGGGATTGTAACACATTTTTTGGCACTTAGTTTTAGATCATGGCTTTAGCACCAGTCATTTATTTGTGTTAAAGCCACTTGCAAGATGTTGGTGTCTTGGATGGAATCTGTAATAGCTCCCAATTTACAATCATCTGCAAACTCAGTGAGCCAGAGACTTTGAATGTTAGCCCTGACTTTTGAGAAGTAGATGCCAAACAGGAGCAGACCCAGCACAAAGCCCTGGGGTACTCCTCTGGTGACTAGTCTCTTGGTGGAGGTGGTCTCATCAATCTTGACTTCTTTGGTCCTGTCTGTTAGCCAGTAAGGAATCCAGTGAGTTATGCAAGGATTTATGCCTAGCTCAGTAAGCTTGTCAACAATGCCTGAATAAGGTATTGTATCAAATATATTAGCCAGGTGAAGAATTATGCAGTATTTTACCCTTTTCCATTAGTTTGGTGACCCTCTCAAAGAAATCTACCAGGTTAAGTAGACATGACCGTCCCTTAACAAAGCCAAACTGGTTGCGGTGAATGTTTTTGAGTCTATAAAATATTTGAAAAAATGTAACTTTGAAGTGCTTTAAAAATATATATATACAATTGAAGACATGAAAAAAGTTATCGTTTTGAATATCTATGCTTATAATAACCAAATATCTATTGTTATATTCATAGTCAATTAAAGTAATTTTACATATATGTATATATATATATATATATATATATATATATATGAGATCCATTTTAAATCTCGAAATACTGAAAGATCAACTGCACTTTACCAAATTTTATATTATTGAATCTGTTGCTGGGTTGGTGTGTTGTGGTTTGTGATTGTGGTGCATTCTGTTCTGTGAGTTAGATAGGGTGGACGAAGTCTGGCTGTGTACAGAGATTCAGGTAATCTAATTTAGGTAAGTGTTGGTTGTGTTTTTGTGTTTATATTATCGGCTTTTCAGAAGTCGATCATATGGTCTCGGCTATATGAATTTCGACTGTAAAAAGTCGATCATGTAAATTAGACCCATATATATACATATATATATATATATATATATATATATATATATATATATATATATATATATAAATAAGCTGCGGTGGTACAGCGGTAGCATTGTTGCCTCACAGCAAGAGGTTCTCCTGTTTGATTCTCGGCTGGAGTGCCTACTGTGTGGATTCTGCATGTCCTCCCCGTGGTCGAGTGGCCCCCAAAAGACATGCGTGAATGGGTATCAGGCTGGTAACTCGGCACCATAAAATTCTACTGCCAATCATTAGCGGACCGGAGTTCCGCTGTAGCGACCCCAACCGGTAAAGCCAAAAAGAAAGTATAAAGAAAGTATATATATATATATATATATATATATATATATATATATATATATATACGGAACCACTATTAAATCCCGAAAACCCAAACTACCAACACCCAAAATCCTGAGACCAAATACCCGAAACACTAAAATACCGAAACATCAAAACCGCAACATGCAAACTACTGAAAACAGCACTCAAAATACACCACACATGTACATATACACACACCGTCCCCCAGAACACAAACACACCCCTACTTAAATAGTCTAAATCCAAGTTCTCACTACGTACACAAACACATGAAGCACCCCCACACACCTACATTCCCCCCGCATACAAACATCACAGTCACAACACACACTTACACAATAAACCCTAATCAACACATTTAAACATAAATACTTACCTGGCTGTCCACCATACTGCAACAACAAAAGTGCAAATGTCGAACTCCCGATGAATGGGATTTTGAAATTTGCACTTCTGGTCTTTTGGTAATTAGGGGTTTCGGCTATATAGTCTCGAAAGTTTGAAATACCGAATTTCAGACTTTCGAGATTATGTAGTGATCCTATATATATATATATATATATATATATATATATATATATATATATATATATATATATAGTCTTGTATTTGTTTACCATGTCACACTTGGTTTGATGAGTGTTATAGAAGGAAAAAAGTTATTCTGACTGCTACAATCAATACAAATACTAAATAAAATACTATATAATTAATGCTTAGTAAAGCTATAGGGCTATATAACATACAAGCATTATTTTCTTTTTTCTTGTTTTATTATAGATGTGATTAATATATACTTCAAAGAAGGGCATATGTTTTTATTTAGTATACTACTCTATATTTTGTGCAATAAAACCTTACTTCTTGAAAAAAAATTGCATAATTAGTCTATACCTGGTATTTATTTCCATTTAGTACTTTAAAATGATTTATGATTTCTAGAGGCTTTTAATCACCATAGTAAAACTATTTTGTTAGTATTTTGGGATACATTTTTAAATATTATTTTCTAAATGTCAGTTAATTGCAACTGTACTTTTCTGAAATTAGTCTCTCCAGAATGGATTTTGAACACCTATAAAGAATCTTTGTGGTCTGATACTTGATGTTTTATGATTTAAAATTGTTTATTTGACTTAATTTCACATTTAAATTTAACATTCTTGCTTAATTATGTAAGCCTTTGAGAATAAATACATGAAAAAGAGAATAATTCATTTTTTCTAAAGATACTTATGTCTAATGATCTTATTTTTTATATTCCTTATTTATTTAAAGCCTTAAACATGCTCTCACACACACACGCACACACACACACACACACACACACACACACACACACACACACACACACACACACACACACACATTTACCTTTTCAGGAATCTAAGTCAACTGTTTAGCATACTGTCTAATTTATTTCTACACCTGCTAAATAGTGTATCATAGAAAAATGCCTTTAATGAATTGCACAGAATATGTAGAGATATGAAACCACTATAATTAAATGTTAACCTCTGTAATAAATAAGACTTTACATTATTTTAATTTAATTAAGTAAAATGATGCATTAATTGCTATATTTATAATTAGTAAATCTAATTTGTAAGTAGCTTAAATAGAAGGGCATTTTATCAAGATACAGAACATGAAATCAGTCAAAAATAATAAAGTATATATATCAAATGATTTAATAACTCAGTTAAACACAGTTAAAGTTATAGCCTGTCCACTATCAGATTATAACACATTATTATTCGAAATAGATACTGATCCATTTTTCTCGCTACTCATTACTAGAATACCCTCATATATTACAAACTTGGATTAATTTAAAAATGTTATATAAGTGAAATAATTTTTTTCTGGAATTAAATTGTTCTAAAGATATTTCAGAAATATATGTATGGGACTTTAAAATCTTATATGTATGGTAAAACACTGTCTTGGTTTATTAACAAGAAAAGACTTGGGATAAAGCGTTGATTGATCTACAGAACAAATTAGATAACATTAAACTTGAAATATAAAAAAGTAATCCTAGTTAGACATCAGAATTAACTCAAATGAATGATAAATATTCTGAAATTTTACATCACAAAACCATGATGAATTTCAAAAAAATAAATTAAATTCATATTCTATGAGTTCCTACAATTAAAACAATTATTAAACAGGACCAGAACATATTAAATCTAGACAAATAAAAAAGATTTACAATTCACAATCAAATAAAGTAGTAACAGATCTTAATAATGTACTAGAATCATTTAGACTTCATTATAATACCCTTAATTCTTCAAATATAGATCTTATCTCAACAACTGATATTAAAGTATATCTAACTAAAAATATACATAGTAAAATATTTAAGTATCAAATAGACATAATCAACAAACCAATAACAATGACAGAATTAAAGTCACAAATATCAAAACTTAAATCGAATATGGCACCTGGCCCTGATAATATATTACCAGAAATGTTTAAACTATTACCAGGGCAATCATTACCTTTACTTTTAAATGTATATAACACAGCTAAAAATTAATTATTTATGCCCCCTTCATGGAAATATTCACTAATATCCCTAATAGCTAAACCTGGTAAAAATGAAAAATATGGCAATTTTTGCTAATAGAATTAAGCATTTTCTCCCTACATTGATACATGAAGATCAAATAGGTTTCATAAAAGTGAGAAATACTTATGATACATTAAAAGAATTATAACCTTAATAGATTTTGCTAAACATAAAAATAAAAACTTAATGTTTGTATCCTTAGATATCAACAGAGTGTTTGATAAAGTTAACTGGAATTATTTAAACTTAGTCCTACAAGAATATAATTTTCCTAAACCTTTCATAAATTTAATTATCACACTATATGAAAACTCATTAGCATATGTTAAACTAGGATCTTATAGGTCATGTCCCATCACAATTTAAAAAGCAACAAAACAGAGTTGTCAACTGTCACCTTTACTGTTCCCTTTATTGATTGAGCCCTTTGCAAATGATATTAGATCACAAGATGATACACAAGGTATAGAAATAACCACAACTATAAATTTAAAACTTCAACTCTTTGCAGATGATATTCTTTTATCTTTATCAAATGAAAATCATTCTGTACAAGAATTATTTAAAACTATGCAAATTTTCAAAAAGTTCTAAGTCTTTGGTTTAATGAAGAAAAAACAAAAATACTATACTTGAGTGCCAAAATGAATAAAAGAACACATAAAACATTTTAAAATATTTAGCTCCTGGAGGGAAACTTAAATATTTGGGAATTTATTTAACACATTACCTAAATTAAACTATTTCATTTAACTATACCACTATAATAAATAACAGGAGCACTACAGAATCCTGAAAGCCCAAAATTCTGAAGTCCATAATCCTGAGACCAAAATCCTGAGAGTTCAAAATCCTGAAAACTCAAAATCCTGAAAACACACAAAATACCAACACTTACTATATTCCAGCACAAGTACATACAGAAACAAATAAAACACAAGCCAAATTACTCTTCTCCAAGTATAAGCAGGTGGGCGAGCACCCTATACCCCCTGCTACTTAAATATATCAACTCTGAGATTGCACTTAGTGTACTGAAGTGCAATCTCAGAGTTGTTATATTTAAGTAGCAGGTGGTGTGTGGAGTGAGGTGCGGGCTTGCCCACCCTGCATATATTTGAAGGGTAATATGTTTTTGTATGTACTTGTGCTGGAATATAGTAAGTATTTATATCCCGTGTGTTTTCAGGATTTTGAACTTTCAGGATTTTAGTCTCAGAATTTTGGTCTTCAGGATTTTGGGCTTTCAGGATTCTGTAGCACTCCTTAAATAACATAGAGACAATGATCACTAATTGGAACATATATTTATTCACAATAGAAGACAGACTATATTTGATCAAATCAACCATTTTCCCTAAATTATTCAAGTTTTTGCATTACCTCCACCTAAAAGTATAATACAAAAATATAATAAGTTAATTTTAAAATTCTTATGGTATCTACTTAAACCTTGAATAGCTTTAAATAATCATTTACCAAATTGGGAAGAAGGAGGAATTAATCTCCCAGACATAGAGCTCTATGCCTTATCAGTTATAATCAAAAATATTATGTTACTGCTCAACTCTTCATATTCTTTTGTGTGGAAAAAAACTCCATGAACAAATTTGCTTAATAAATATGCAAAACCATATTCAAAATCATTTATTGTATCTAATATTTTCTATTGGACCTTAAAATTTTATATTTTGGATAACAAAAATAATAAATTACACTCCATGTATATAAGTTCTACATTAAATACATTAAAAAAATTGTAAGGTCAAATCCCAGTGTTAATTTTTAGATGTTTTTAATTTTTCCAATAGACTATACCTCTAATAATTTTGAAACACTTCAATTCAAAGACATGGAAACATTAAGGAATGCAGAAAAAATATTCTGACATCAAATGATAGATATTGCCAAAGTACCTTCTGTATCCTTTCTTATGGAAAAATATAATTTAAATAGTGATTCATTGCTAATTTTACAATCATTAGGACAATCTCTATTAACAAAAACTGAATTAATGCAAATATGCATTAGATACAAAATACCTAGATTTATTGATTATATTTTAACAATCACAAACCAACCTTACAAAGGCAATGGTTATCTTTCTAACATCTACAAAATAATTAAAGTTATGAAAATATACCATAAAAATTCTTATTGGAAATATTTTACTGAGATCAATAATCATCACCCACAACATGAGGAAAAATAAATATTTTTAAGGTCATCAAAACTCACAACATTATCAATACACTGGCACTTGTTTACGTGGAAATTTCTACATAGGAGTTTTTACACCCCACATAATATAGCATTAATGTTTGGCAAACAAGAAGGTTGTTGGAGATGCAAAAGAAACTTAAATGCAAACTAGGAACATGTTTTTTATGACTGTATTAAATTAGAAACTTATTGGAATAATATGGATACTTTTTTCCAAACTATATTTAAAGGCAACTTCAGATTAACAAAAGCATTGGTTCTACTGAACTCACCAGTACCCAACTGTGTTGCAAGGAACAGACTATCAATTCTCTGGACTTTGTTGTTTATAGCTAGGAAAATAATCACCATAAACTGGAAAAAACATAAATCTCCCTCATTTAAGAAATTTAGAAATATTGTTTTATCTGTTGGCCAAATGGATATTAAGACTGTAAAGAAAAGATAAATAGAATTACATCATACTTGAATACTTGGATAATAGTAATGGAAACCCTGGAGAAAATGGATAACATTATCAACTAAACTGGCAGATTTATATTACATGTAATCTTTCTTCATGACGATTAGACACCTTTGTAAATAGCTATGTTTTTATGTTTGTTTTTAATTCTGTTGTTGTATTTGTATTCTATTTCAAACATTATCTAATATGTTTGCATTATGACTTATATGTTGTATTATTTATATTATTTAAAAATGTATGATAACTTGGAAAACAATAAAAAATATTGAGAAAAAAAATAATGTTAGAAAATACCACTACATAATACAAACTATTTGATATAAAAAATCCATGTGTAAATACCATATCAAAACAATCCTGTCTTGGTTTGTGATTTGTTGTGGAGTTGACTGGCAAGAGCAGTTTTATTTGAATTTATATTGCATTTGTTATCACTATTTGTAACTGTTTGTAGGTAGGAAGAGACCGCTTATTAACAAGCTTTACTTTGATTCATATTTTGTTGTTCTACCTTTAGTTTCACTTTTAGTTGTAAGAAAAGGATAGGTTTTGGAAAGGCAAGCTCTAGCCACCACAAGGGGCCTAGACAGCTATAACTTTACACAGATTGCAGAGAGGACAATTCTGAGCATATCAAAACAATCCTGTCTTGGTTTGTGATTTGTTATGGAGTTGACTGTTAAGAGAAGTTTTATTTATTTTTACTGTTAAAAGGAGGTGCGACGGCGAGCTATAGTGAACTTCTGTCTGGCTGGTAGAACTTGTATGGTCAGAACAACTTTATTGTATTTTATTATTTAGTTGGATATTGCTGGTATATTTTTTGTCATAGAAGTTGATTTAAGTTCCTTTGAATTCTTTGCTACTGACTTTGTATAATTTTTTTCCTTTGCAATATTTTATTCAATTAAAGCTGAATATGGATTCCTTAAATGAGTATGCAATTAATGATTTGCTAATGTACAAGTATCCTGTACAGTACAATAAATGCTATGAATATTTAAAGGTAACAGCTGATAACACTGGTGAGCTTTGTTCCTCGTGTCAAAAGTTGGATGATTTGCTTACCATTGTTAGAAACAAATCTCGACTTAATGATGATGATGATTGCACACGTGCAATTGGCATGGCTTGGGGAACTGTTGTATCATATATTAATGACTGAACTGATGAACTAAATAATGTTAGACATAGAACAAATAGAACAGATTTAGGAAATGATGCATCCATTTTCTGCAAAGAACATTCAAGTCCTATGAAACATGATGAGGCCCCTGAGAACTATGAAATTATGAATGCAAGTACTCAGCAATCTGAGCATCCAATTTGTTTAGAAGGAAACAAAAAAGAAAGAATGGAAGAAGTTCTCAACAAATAAGGAAGAAAAATAAACTGACTAATGACTGTAAAGGAAAGAGAATACATAGTAACAAGGATTCTGCTTTGTTATGTAATACACTGGTGACAGGGAATGAAGATATCTGTCTATCAGAAAACCTTCATTCTACAGAAAAAGATATCACCTTTCCAATGGAAAAGGTAGAAAAAAGAGGCAAGGGGCAGGTGAAAAGGAAGAAATCAAAACTGAATGTGGAAGGATTGAAGAACATTACTGTAAGAAAAAAGAAGAGAAAGACAGATGTTGACTACATGGCTCAAGCTGTGGATTTACAATGCCAGCTGGATGAGAATCTAATACGCAATGAAAACTGTGGAATTAATATGACTAATAGTGATGAAGATCTATCCTTCGAAACAATTGATAGAGCAAAAATGACTGTATTAGAAGCAGACGATTCTTCAGAGATGGTCAGCAAAGACATTCTTGTAATTGGAGATTCAGTTATTAGAGGAACTGATACTTATATTTGCAGAGATAACAATGAACATTGAGTAGTGTTATGCTTGCCAGGAGCAAAAATAGAAGATGTGAAACAAGCTTTGGAACTCCTTAATGTAAGGAAGTATGGATCTGTTTTTATTCTTGTTGGTAATAATGATGTCACCAATATAGATTCTCTGACTGTTAGTCGGGAAATGACAGCCCTCCTAGGTAGTATAGCTTGTGCTGGTGTTAGGACACATTTTTCACAAATCACCTATAGAAAGGATAGTCAGGTCACTGTGAATGAAAATATTTTTTGGATAAACACCTACATGGAAAAAAACGTCCTGTTTTAAAAAATGGAAATGTGTAGAGTATCCAAGCCTTCTTTTGGGCACACGTGTTCAGACAGCATGGTGTGCATTTGTCTAGATCAGGGAAGAGAAGTTTTGCAGCAGATATTTTGCAATATTTGACAAACACTAGTCAGGATTTTTGCCAGGTCAAAAATGTAACAGTTCACAGGTAGCAACATTTGATGCATCTCTGATGGTTGTTAATGCTAGGAGCATTAATAATATTTTTTTTTAATTAGAAAATTTGCTACGTTACCACAAGATTGATGTTGCTATAGTTTGTGAAACATGGTTAAAGAACAATGACTGGAAATCAGTTCCGTCAGGGTATAAATGTTTGTACTGTAAAAGACATTCTAACAAAAAATCAGGTGGAGGTGCTATGATAGGGATTAAAGATAGTTATGAGACTTGTGATTATTACATGTTCAATGATAACACCAATATTATAGATTGTGTAACTGTGACAATAAAGACAACCCTGGAACATATAGCAATTGTTGGGGTGTAGAGATCACCAAAGTCAAATGCAGATGACCTAGAGGAATTCATACATTTCTTACATGAAACACAGGAGGGAAGAATAACATTAGCTGGGGACTTAAGTTTACCAGAAACAGACGGAATAATATTGATTCAGCAACGTTAGTAAAGGAATTATTCACAGAGTATATTCAGGAACAACAAATGCTTCAGATTGTAAAAAACCTACCGAGTGACGGAATATAGTAGATATTGTTTGTGTTCCCAAAGAAATTACTATAACTTCAGTCAAGTTTTACCACCATTGATGTGCAGTGATCATGGGTTATAAAGGTTAATTTGTTGCTAGATAATTCTGCCAAACTGAAATCTAAGCCAATGCACAGAAGGTTAATTACAGATTATAGGGAAGCAAAACATTTACTAGATAAAACTAACTGGAGTGAGGTGTTCAGTGGAAAAACTGCAGATGGAATGTGGAAAGTTTTGAAAAAGAAATTGTTTGAGGGCAAAAGTTCAAAAAAATGTTTAACATCAGGATCTAGGCATGCAACATCAGGGGGTATATTTCCATAAGAACAAGATACCTGATTAAGGTGAGAGACAAAAAATATAACAAATGGAAGAGACGTCAAACTACAGCTTTGAAAACAGAAATAAATGAGCTGGACAAACAGATTAAGCATAGTGTTAGAGAAAATCAAGAACAATTTGAAGAAAATGTATATAAAGATATTGAGCATAATATGAAACCTTTTTATAGACACATAAGATGTGGAAGGAGTAAAGATACACAAATTGATAAACTGTGTGCAGATTCTTAAACTTATTCTCAGACACAACAGATTATAGATATATTTACAAAATCTTATGCAAAACGGTTTGGCTCCACAAAAGGGGTGGTAAGCTGTTCTAGTGATATCCAGGTAACCCCAGATACTGGAATCAAATTAGATTATATTGAAATAGAACTATGCAAACTGGATCCACACAAAGCACAAGGAGGAGACGGAATAAGTAACAATAAGTAACAATGACCTCTGAACACTTAAGCAAGAACTTACACTGCCATTACATCTATTATTCACTAGGTCATATAAGTATGGGGAGATTCCTCAAGATTGGAGACATGCACTTATTAAACCTGTTTTAAGGGAAAGGGGAGTAGAACAAATCCAGAAAGTCTACCTTCATGTTGTGGAAAAATAATGGAGAAGGTAATACTGGATAAGTTATTGTCAGAATAAACTGAATATATATATATATATATATATATATATATATATATATATATATATATATATATATAGTTAGGGACAACTACCTCTGGGAATGTTTGAGGTTAATTAGAGAATCATCAGATAATCTATGTAGAAGATTCTATAGGAATGGGAAATGTACTAATTGGTTCTCTGACAGAGTAGCTGATGCTTGGAACAGACTACCAAATTGCATTAAAGCAAGAACTAGTTTAGACATTTTTAAGAACAGCCTGGACATTTATTATGGGAACAAGTATTTTGGCATATTGGCAAGTTAGAAGGGCTTTAATGCCCATGCTTTAAACATTTGTATGTATGCATGTATATATATATATATATATATATATATATATATATATATATATATATATATATATATATGTATACCACTACAGAATACAAACTGTTTGATGTATAAAATCCATGTGTAAATACCACTACAGAATGCAAACTCTTTGATGTATAAAATTTGTGTAAATGCCACTACAGAATACAAACTGTTTGATGTATAAAATCTATGTGTAAATACCACTACAGAATACAAAGTGTTTGATATGTAAAATTTGTATATTAGTATCTCTATAAGACTACAAATGAGTATGTTAAAGCCAAGTTAGTCATCTATTCTTTCTTTCACATGAATTCTTGGAAAAAAATGATTTTAACTTCATAAACTAGAAGCACATCTGCTGTGCAATATAGCCTCAGCCTCTCAGTTCATTGTCTTGTAGTCATACCATCCTATACACAAACATAATAATTTCAATTTGTCTGTTCTTTTTCACTTTTCTTAATAATTAAAACTATTCAACTTTACATTTGTGTCATTCAGTACAAAACAGTATATCTAAAATAATTTTGTAGCCTTTTTGCCATACCATGATATATAACTTGTGACATAAACATCATCACCAAACCTGTTTTCCCATTTTCTATATGAAGTTGTGGAGTTGTATCAACTTTTGTCATGATTCAATGCCACTCTCCTACATTCTTTTACAGTTTATGCCTGAATGTTGCAGGTCTTCTCTCACATAATTCATCTTCCTTTTTGAAGGACACCCTTGTTTCCTAATTTACTTCTTGTCTGTCCCAAATTGTCATCACCAGATTTGTTTCTGCTTTTCTGCATATGTGCCCAAACCACTGTAATATGTTATCTTTGACCTTCTCTGCTCTGATGTCCTCCATCTTTCACACAGTGTGCATCGTACTACCCATCTCAGAAACCTCATCTCCACCACCTCTAGCTTCCTCAAGTGCTCTGCCTTTACTGCTCGAGTTTCTGTACCATGCAGTAGTACTGGTCACAGCACTGTTTTGTACACCTGACATTCCAGTTTCTTTGGCATTCTTTTTTCATAATCCAAAACTTGGAGAGGTGCAGAACTGCGAGTAACTAGCTTTTCATCAAAAAGGAAAGATAATTATTTGAATTCTGCTCAGATATTTAAGTTGCACTTATAATAACCTGTGTGGTTACACTTCTAAGAATTTTTCAGTTATTTCCATGTTTTAGCCAAGAAAGATTTCTGTTTATAATTTTTAGTTTGTTTTGAGACCTTAGTCTTGTATTTCAATTTGCAGCATTGCAGCTGTGGGGAGATTGTGTTTCTGTATTATTCTGCACTTCTATTTCCACAAATATTATTACTTGTAAAAGCTATTTTTTTGTATTTTAAACCCTGCTACGCTGTAGAGTTGTATTTTAATTTAGAGTTGTGGTGGGACTGTGTATTACTACAAGACTTGAGCCATAGTCATTTATTACTACATTTTTTATGAACAGTGTTAGTGGCAAATTTCTCTGTGCCTTAAACTGTAGTAGAAGTTCAATAGTGAGAGAACTGTCTCTGCTCCAGTTTGTGCTTCAGTGCTTTTATATTCTCCTTATCATTTATCTGCTTAAAGTTGCATTCTGTGACTGCCCCATCCCCCACCATCACATTAAGCTAAAGCTTCTGAAAGTCCAATATTAGCTTTATTTGATTGCATGCATCTCTAGATAATGTGCTTGTTCCCAGAGAATTTATTAGTAGTTTTCCGGTTTTTTTTTTCTGTGCTGCTATAAATTTTGTGCATTTCAGTGGGTCAGAAGTAGCCTGTACACTAAGCAAATACCTAGAAATCAAATATTCCCTATAGAACAGTCCATAAAACTATACCCAGTAAAGCAGCAATATAGCGCAAATACCTTCTCACTGATAAGCTTAGAACAGCTAGTTGGGCATCGAGGAAACCTCGAGGACAGCACCTCTCTTCCCCTACAGATTTAGTAGAATTCAATATTGTATACACATTATAGTTAGTAGAATTTAGTACTGTTTAGCATAACCTGCCATAATAAAGCACCCTTATTAGGGTGCACCAACAAAGCACCATTAATAGCCTTCTAATCCCAATACACCACCCCTTGTAGCTCATCAATGAGAGGAGCTGACAGAATGGATATACAATTTCCTAACTTCTCTGTAGCCAAATGGGTGGATATGGGCATCTAGAGACAATGTGGCAACTGTCTCATGTTTACTGATAACCACTTAATCCTTAATGAAGCAAACACAATATGATGATATTGGAGGCTAAACCCATGTATACAAGAGCCCATCAGATCGTCAAAACCACACACACAACACACACATCACATAGCACACAACACACACACACTAGTGTATGCTGAGGCATTGTAAAGCAATCTTCCTAAACAACCAAGATAACAGAGACCAACCATTGTCAAAGCTATGCCTCAGCAAGTCCGAAGACACTCAGAACACCTAACACCTCACATACTGTCACTTTCTGTGGGGCCCCAAACACTAATCCCCGAAGGGGAGGGGATTGGTCAAATGATATTCACAAAAGTGAATTTAAATGGCAGTTGTATTTGAATGCCACCAACCACCAGGGCTAATAGATCATGTTTCACTTGTACCAATATTAAAAGATAGGGCAACTGTTTTATAAGGTTGCTGAAGATTAATGAATATTTTTAAGAATTTTATTTGTACTTCCTCCTTTTTATACCAATGTTTCCAAGCTAACCTGCTTATTTTATCTTAATTTTAATTGTATTATTGATTAATTAAATTAATTATTCATTGATTAAGGTATAAAAGCACTTATTGACTTTGACAATTAGTTTTGATAAAGTCCTGTAATGTGGCAGACAAAAACGCTTAACTAAGTCTGTTTTTTGTTTTAATAAATTGGAGTGTTTTTCATCATCCCGGCAGTTTATTGGCATCTGTTCTGGTTTCACGAGGTGCTGTTGGTTCATTCATGGATATACAATTTCCTAACTTCTCTGTAGCCACCTGGGTGGATATGGGCATCTAGAGACAATTGGCAATTGTTTCATGTTTACTGATAACCACTTAATCCTTAATGAAGCAAACACAATATGATGATATTGGAGGCTAAACCCATGTATACAAGAGCCCATCAGGTCGTCACAACCACACACACAACGCACACATCACATAGCACACAACACACACACACTAGTGCATGCTGAGGGCACTGTAAAGCAATCTTCCTAAACAACAAAGATCACTGAGACCAACCATTGTCAAAGCTATGCCTCAGCAAGACTGAAGACACTCAGAACACCTAACACCTCACGTACTGTCACTTTCTGTGGAGCCCCAAACACTAAGCCCTTAAGCAAGCAAACACACTCCTCAAAAATGTCTTTGTAGGAGACTCCATCGTAAGATATATTGATGCCCCTCTAACCAGGTTGAACAGGGAGAAGATACCTGGTAGTTGCTTATCTAGAGCCAAGATCTGCCAAATCATGCTTGCACTCAAGTCATTAGACCATAGGTGCAAGTATGATTCAATCATAGTCCATGTAGGTGTAAATGACCTGAGATGTATCGCCCTGGAATATATGAACAGAGACATTTTGGAGCTTTCAGACTATGTGTCTCAGGTTGGTATGAACCTTGCACTAAGAAGCATATTACCATCACTGAGGATGATGCCACGATACAAGCAAAAAATGAGTGATTTCAACAACTGTCTTTCTGGTGTTATTCTAAGGGGATCCAATATTTGTCAGCTTGAAAGGACATGTTTAACAGACCATGTTTGCCACATATTGTCTGTACCTTTTCCCTTTAGTCTTTCAAATACAGACTAATACTTTATCTACCCCATAGTGCCTTTTTAGGCAATGCAAAATTGACAAACCTGCCAACATAGCAAACTCATCTGAACCTCAAGGTTGCACTGCTCAATGCCAGGAGCCTAAAGAAAACCTTCACTCCCTCCAAACCCTCCTCCCCCAAGAGAATATAGACATTTGTGCAGTTACCAAGACATGTTTTAAAGTGGCAGAGAGTATGCTGGCAATGCAAGGTTTCAACGCCTTACACACTTATAGACCAGTAGCTGTACAGACAAGGGGCTGAAGCTGGAGGTGCCTTGATATACATCGATAACAAGAAAACCTCTAGGGTGGTCAAACAAGATGACACTCTGGAGTTCCTCCATGTACAGATCACCACAGACAAAATCCTGTAACATATCCTACCCAGCTAAAGCTCACTGTTCATGCACAAGAAGATCACAATGCATGCTTGGACCTACTGTAGACATGTACCAAACAACCTAACACCCTACTTATGAAAGACTTTAATTATCCCTCTACAGACTGAGAATCCTACATGGCCAAACATCTACAGGCACAGAGATTCTTGGACTTCATAAATACAAATAACCCTGACCAAGTAGTGAGTACATCCACCACAGGCTTTGACATACTGGTCCTTGTGCTCATAAATATGGGAGAATGCTGCACCTCTCTCCCCCAAATGTTCCATCTTCCTTAGTAAGGTCTGATCATAAAGCTGTCTCCTTTGGCATAAAAATCAGCTCTGTGATCCCATTATAATCAGTAGCCCTTAGGAAGTATTCCAAGGCAAATCACCTTTTATTAAGTGATGGTTTGTCAAAATTCAACAAGAACATAGCAGCCTGCTGCTGATTTGCTCTCAGAAACTCTGTACAGCTATGTCAATGGATGCATAGTGGCTGCTGTATCTACCAGACGTAAGCCCAGGACTATCCCCAACAAACAAATGACCATGTTGGCATCCCAAATTAAACAGAAAATACAACAAAAGGAAAAATATGGCAAAAATCAGCAAGGGTAATTTCTATAAAGACAAAAACTATTTTATGAAACTATATAGGCAAGTAAGAGGGCTAAGCAGGTCAAGCAATGCCAATCTTGAGGTTAAGATAACTTCTGAGGTGTAATATAACCATAAGACCTTCTTTAGCTATGTAAGAAACCTTGAGCGCAGCACACAGCAATGTGCTGAACTGGTGGTTAATGGTGCCACATTCACCAAGAATGGTGATATAAAAAAACCTGTTAGTGGACAATTCCATTTCTAACTTTACTCCTCTCTGAGCCCCCACCATCCTCCAAGAAATACTCACAAACATAACTCCTCCAAGTAGGGATCATAGATCGCTAAAGCCAAGAACACAGCCTTAATGGGAGACAACATCTGAAGATGCCCCGTGAGCAGTATAACATATGACGTATCAGGACTCCTGGAATCATTATTAAACTATAGTCTTAAAACAAGGTTTGTGCCACATGAACGGAGGACTGTGACAGTCATTTCCTCTCATAAATCAGGACCTTCAACAGATCCCGGAAACTACAGAGCCATTAGTCTGACTAGTCTTATCTGCAAATCCATGGAAAGAATTATCATGGAAATTAGCAACAAGGACATGGGAATACTCAAAATTCTTACTTGCTTTCTGAATCTGGTAGACTTCTTTGAAAAGGTCACTAAGGCAGTAGGTGAGGGGAAAACACTGCATACTGCCTACCTAGATCAGGATTAAGTGTTTGATACAATACCCCACTCAAGCATTTTGAACAAACGTACAGTGTTAGGTATAAACCCTTTCATAACATGCTGAATAGCTAGCTGGCAAACTGATAGGACAAAGGATGTTAGAATTGGTGAGGTCACCTCCACAAAGAAGCTGAAAACCAGTGTAGTCCCTCAGAGTTCTGTGCTAGGTCCACCTCTATTTAGCATCTACTTCTTAGATGTCCGCCCAATGTCAAAGGCCTCTGGCTAATGAAATTCATTGATGATTGCAAACTGGGAGTAGTGTCTGAATCACCCTAAGATGAGAACACCATTCAGAAAGGTCTAATGCAGGCAAATGCTTAATGCCAAACCATGGCTTAAGACTCTGTACCAAAAAATGCATTATAGTATCTTTTGGGAATTTGTCCAGCCTGGATAACTATGCCATGGACAAAACACCCCTAAATGTTGACTCATTATCAGGGATCTGGGAACTCATATAGATAGTAACCTAGCCTTCAACCAACATGTGCCCAAGGTAGTAAGAAAACCATTCTATGTTGCTCATATTATATGCAAGAGCATGGCATATAGATCCAGAAAGGTCATCATACCACTGTACATGGCCCTCATCAGGCCAATCATACAGCATAATGCCCCAGACACATGCAGCAACTGGAATGTCCAAATGTTCCTTACATAAGGAATACAGGGAGTAAACACAATGTCCAATGTTGATTACCACAAAGCCCTGTCTCATCACTCGGTATCATACAGATATCTGAGGGTTGAACTTTACATGGCATACAAAGCATCCCTGGTCCCTGTTTTGATGAATCATTAGCACATCTGCAAAACAAACAGCACCAGAACTACTAGATTAAAAGACCTAAATTTTTCTTGTGACATTAATAGGAGAGGCTGAAGAGATAGATACGTTTCTCAGAGAATTCCCATTCTGTGGAGCAGGTTTCCCCATCCGTGTGAAGCAGAGTTCCTCGCTGTCCCTATTTAAGTGCAACTTGGACCAATGGATGGGTAATCAGATATTCACCCCTGGTCTGGCAAGTATGCCTCTGTCTCTAATGGACAGAGACAGTCAGTGAATCATGAACTATATAAATCAAATTTGTGGGTCACATGTCTGTTTCATGGCTAGGGTTATAATGATGCTAGCTGTCATTAGTCTACTATATACCTATGAACCTATAAATTACCCCTGACATTTTGTGCCAGTTGGCTGTATCCCTTCTGATTCTGGCACTGCCCTCTTTAGTCATACTACCCTTATTCTCAACCACCTCTCCCAGATACTTGAAGCTGTTAACCTGTTCCACTATCTTCCCTTCTATCTCAGTTCTCAGCTTTTCCTGAATTCCCCCATTTGCTGTCATTACAAGTGTATTATCTCTACTCAGTTTCATCCCATGTGCTTTCAGTTTTGCATTCCACTCCTTTATCTTTTGCTGAAGTTCTTGCTGAGTTTGATTTCAATGCCACATCATTTGCGTAAAGAAACTTTGTTGAGCTGTCCCCTCTGCCCTATTTGTTAATGTAGTACATCACTAGTATGAACAGCAGTGGGCTGAGAGCTGAACCCTGATGCACACCCAATCCCATTGAGAATCCCTGTACGAGTCTGAACACTCTTCATACTTGAATCACTGTTTCTGAGACCTTAAACCACCACATGACTGTTCCAATTGGCTTTTTCCAAGTCTAGGAATGCCCACTTGGACTCCTCCATCATTTCTAAGTACCTTTCCACTATCTGTCTTAGTGTAACCATTGAGTCAGTTGTGCTGCATCCCAGTCTAAATCCAAACTGCTCATCTCCCATCTTGCTTTCTACTACTCTGCAGATTCAGTTATCAATAACTTTCTCCAGACCTTTCACGCAGTGTGACAGGAGTTTGATACCTTTGGACTGCTCACAGCTGAGGATTTCTTCTTTGTTCTTGTACACTGGCAACACTATGGTTATTCTGCAGTCATCTAGGATATATTATTCTCTCCATACTGCTATGAGTACCCTCAGGAGCCATTTTCCCCTAAATAACCCAACATCTTGATCATATCTGCTGTGGACTGGTGAACAGGTTGATGCTGGCATCCCTGATGAAGGGTATCTGACTGTTATAATCTTTCTGTCTTTGCCTTGCCACCTGATAGAGTTACTTTGTGCCATTTACCAAGTCACTTTCCAGAAGATGGTATAGTGCCTCTGATACCTTGTTCTTTGCTAATGCAACTCTTCTCTAGCCTATTTGTAGGCCAACCAGTATTCCTTTTTAGTCAAGTCCATATTTTCTATCTCCCATTTATTCCTGCACTCCTCCTTCTTTCTTTTGATGTCTTTCTGAACAACTACATTCCACAACCAGCTGTCCTTATGTTCCTTATTCACATGCTTGGCTCAGCCACATATCTGTTTATAGTCTTCATAAATGCCATTTTGAGGAACTGCCAATCTTCCTCAATTCCAACTATTTCCTTTTCTTCCTGAGGTGTTAAAGTCCTAAGTAGTTCTTTGAAATCCTCTGCTTTCTCTCTCCCCTGTCAACTTCCAGTTCTTCATCCAAGTCCCTGTTGATTTCAGAGTCTTCTCTGACGACTGTTTGGAGCTGATTGTGGCAACCAGTGGTTTATGCTGTCAAACAGCTGTTTCACTATAGATTGCTGATTCTACCCCATCACCCCTTCCTTAGTAGGAGGAGGTCTACTTGAGTTGCATGTTTTATACTCTTGTATGTGATCCTGTGGGTCTTTATCTCTCTTGCTGAACCATGTGCTGGCCATGGACAAGCCATTTGCCAGACAGAGAGAAGTCTAGAATGGCCTCTCCTTCTTTATTCTTGTTGCTCCAACCATGTGGACCAAGACAGTCTTCATATCCTGTTCTGTCTGTCCCAGCATATGCATTCAGGTCACCCATTATCAACATCAATTCCTCTCATCCTGCTTTATCTAGTAGGTCCTGCAACGTCTGCCTGAATTCACTCTTTCCTTTACTATCGCAGCCCTACTGTGGGGTATGTCTCCTATTAAAAAGACATGAAAGACCCTTTAAGCACCACTTTTGGGTTCACAGGACTGCCACTGTCAAGGTTCCATTGTGGTCCTCACAGTTGAAACCTCATAAAATGCTAAACATCGCTGGTGGGAGTTATGCCAGCACCGAGTTTGTCCAGAGAACAAGTTCTTAAATTCAAGAAATAAGCTCAACTGATAATCAGTTATGTGAACTTACATTGCTAGAAAAACAACATTATTCATTGAAATTCAACAAAGGTACCTTAATTCTGATCATACAGTTTGCCCAGAAACAACTTCATATTCAGTAGTGGTGCAGAAAAATACTTTATTCCAGTACTGTCTCGAATGCCTACCATGGTTCTTTGTGCATTGCATTTATTATTTCCTGTATGTGTTTAAGGATGGTAAACTATGGTTGTCATCCATAACTGCAATGTATGAGTAACATCACTTGTGTAAACAAGTCTTATATTGTAAAATGTTTCACATGTACATCTGCAAACATACAGAATTATCCTGACCCCATCCATACTTCACTTAAAATGGCATTTTCCCTCTGCCACTGCTGTTTTTACTCTTTGCTTGTGTATGGAGATTGTGTTGTAGTTCTATGTTTGCACTTCCTAACAAGATGCCCTCTGATATAATTCCCTGAATAAATGCCTGGTTCAGTTAATTTATTTAACATTTGTTTACCAGGAAAGTCTGACTTGAAACAAGCCAAATTTTGACAGAGGTCCAGGGAGACATGGTCCAAATGCATGTCTTTGTAACATGGGAGGAAACCAGAACACCCATAGAAAACCCACGCGAATGCAGGGAAGACATGCAGACTCCGCACAGAAGGCACCCCAGCCAAGAATCAAACCAGAGAACTTCTTGCTGTGAGGTGACAATGCAAACCACTGCACCACTGCATTTTCTTGTCCATCTGTCATAATTCTTAGCTTTCAGATATAGACACATGTTCATGTCATCAGCATTATACAGAAATTGACACAATGTAATACCACTTCCTTCTGAGGAGTGCTACTTCCTGAGGAGTATTTGTCCCCATGGTAGCAACACAGTGATGGCATATCCTGCACCAGTCAGCACTGGCAGACCTGTTGTCCTGATCATGTAGAATTCCTGAAGGCTGGTGCAATATTACCTGGAAACATTATGTATGGATAATTTGGAGATACTTGGGATGCATTCAGTATGACATTGAAATGTCCTAATGTCCAGGATGACAAAGGAGCCAGAAACTATTGCATCTAATGAGATATACTGTTCATGCTCTTGTTTGTTTGTATGATACAAATGACACACATTGTAGATATGATAAAAGATGACTGTCATTCCAGCAGTAACTAATGAGCTCCTTATGAACTGGGATGACAAAGCTATGTCAAGTGAGGCATTTCTTACTGTGCTATGGCTTGCCTAGGTATGGGGCATAGATACTTAACTCCTCAGGCCACCCATCTCTTCTAATAAATGTTGTTTAATATTAAGGGGTAATTTCCTCATTTTTTTACAGATATCCACATTGCCACTTGCAAATTATCTCATGTAAATATGTTCTTGACAGGGATTTATAAATGAATAATGTAAAGAACAGCACAAAACAGTGCATGAAGCGGACATGCAGGGTGTGCACAAGTCAAAGAAACCAGCGCAAAACAGTGCATGAAGCAGACATGCAGGGTGTGCACAAGTCAAAGAAACCAGCACAAAACAGTGCATGAAGCAGACATGCAGGGTGTGCACAAGTCAAGGAAACCAGCACAAAACAGTGCATGAAGCAGATATGCAGGATGTGCACAAGTTAAAGAAACCAGCGCAAAACAGTGCATGAAGCAGACATGCAGGGTGTGCACAAGTTAAAGAAACCAGCGCAAAACAGTGCATGAAGCAGACATGCAGGGTGTGCACAAGTCAAAGAAACCAGCACAAAACAGTGCATGAAGCAGACATGCAGGGTGTGCACAAGTCAAAGAAACCAACAGCATGAAACCAGAATGACCAACAGTACATGATAAGTAGCACATGTAAGTGACCACATAATGATTTGTGCATAAGAAATCCTAATGCACATGACAAACATGGAACATGCAGACCCACATGGCCAAGATAGTGGTCTGATTCACAGATGTGAAAAATTTATTTATTTTTATTTTATTTAACATTTGTTGACCGGGAATGTCCGACTAGGTTCCACAGAGCCTGTTTTCAGCGGAGGCCCGGGGAAAAATGCTCCAGATGTGAATTGGGGGATGAAAAATGGGGGATGCTGTGCAACTACGCACCCATTCTGAACATTGGATTATGTGGAGAACATGACTTGTTAAACAAAACAGCAACAATAATTCACATTAAGTATTAATAACCACTGTTGGCAATTAGTGCTGGCAATGGCCATCCTTATTTGTGAAAAAGATACAGGCAGCAATTCACATACCAACATTTCACAGACCTGCAGATAGTTTATTATGTCAGAGTAGATAGGGATACATTATATGACCTAGCTCAGTTGTGTCACTCATGAGCAGATGTAGTGGGTATATGTGGTGTGTCCATTCCTGTGGACATAAAAGTATGTGCAAAATTAGCTGAAGAAGCTATAGTGTGCTGCCAGTGACCCACAGGGGAGACATCAAGTATATCACACATTTCTGCCTCATGAATACAACTCTTCACATAATGTCACAGCATGTGCAGGATCTGGCTTCCAAGCAGAAGAGAGGAGAGAACCGATACCAGCAACACATTTTATAATTATATTATAAATAGATATAAATTATTTTATAAGACTGCATACTTCTCTGAGGCCTGAGTGCTAATGATTGCACCCACTTTGCTGTTAAGGCCCCTCCTAATTTTAGCACACAGAGACACATAAATAGCAAGGACTGCAGTTCTGTGAAATGGCATGTGGTTTGTGATGCCCATGTGATTGTCTGCACCACCCAGGTAGTTCACATGATTCACACATTTGGTACACTTACAAACAATGCCAATGGTTCTTGCTATAGGAAGGGTTACCTGGTGGGTAACCCTTCTCATGTATTAGACCAACTGAGGTCTACAGTCAACAACCATGGATGCTGGATGGAGGCTATATATATATATATATATATATATATATATATATATATGTCAATAAACATTGTGGCCTGTGTTGCAAGTTATGTCAGATATGCCCTTGACCCATCAATGATGACCTTCATTCACAACTCACAGAGCGTGAGGGATTGACACACAGTATGACCAATGCCAAAACCAGAAACACTGTGGAATATGTAGTTGGAATTCTGAAGGGCAGAGTCTACTGTCAGGGTACCACCTTAGTGATACTATGTATAGTCCTCAGATATCTAGCTATCTACTTATGCACACACAGACACGCACATATACATAAGCACTCACATATATCTAACTATATGTGTGTATGTGTGTGTATATATATATATATATATATATATATATATATATATATATACACACACAAACACACACAGAGACACACAGACACACACACACACACTCATACACACTTTTGTAGGTATATATATATATATATATATATATATATATATATATATATATATATATATATATATAGGAACACTTCACATAATCGAATTACTGAATTCTCGAATTTCATATGGTCGAAACCATATGATCGAGATTTCAGTAAATCGAATATGTGTAGTGTTTAAAAATAAGAGTTTACTTACCTTAATACATTGCGTGCACACAGAGGGAAGGATTCTTGTATGCTCTGTGTGTACGTAATGTTTTATTTTTTTTGCGGTGTTGACAGGAAATAAGAAATCTCCGCTTTTGCTCAAGATACAGCGCAAGACAGGAGATTCCCCATTCCCCCACTGTAGGGTGATCTGGGAGTTGGTATATTTAAGTGGGGGGGGGGGGGGGGGTGCAGGGGGGAAAAGCGAAGTCTGTCTTTTTTTCTTTTTTTTTTTTGGTTTCGCTTCAGAAGTTTGAGTTTACGAAATTCGATCTTTTGGTTTCGGTTATTTGCAGTTTGAGATTTTGTAAATTCGATCTTCTGAAGTGAATCCATATATATATATATATATATATATATATATATATATATATATATATACATTTTGTGTGTGTGTGTGTGTGTGTGTGTGTATATGTATATATATATATATATATATATATATATATATATATGTGTGTGTGTGTGTGTGTGTGTGTGTGTGTGTGTGTGTGTGCAGTATATGAGTTAATACTGCACACATTTTAATTGTGTGCTGAACTGCTGGTGTTTTTCATTGTTGGTTCATTTTGTCAATTTATGTAATGGTTGAAATTCATTATATTTAATTAAAGGGTTTTTGCCCTTTCTTTGAGACTGTGCAACTCTGTTATTAGTATATTTAATTCCTGGGCATTTGAGGGACAAAGCCCCGTTATCTGAGGGGAATTCGCTCACCATGTAAAAAATAGTTTTAAGGTTTACATTTGGTAATTGCAAATGTCCTATTGGATTACATTTGTGATTATTTCTTCTGCATCAACATTGGCTTTCTTTTATTATAAGGATTGACTATATGGCCATGTTGTATAGTTATTATTTGTCCCTTCACTGATCAGCATTCAAAACATTTGAGAATTGCTAATTTCTAAATATTTTAATCTTTTATTCTATGATTGGTCTATGTGTTTTTGGTATTAATTTAATCATTTTTGTTATTCCTTTTTTCATCACTTTAACTCACCTGCAGTGTTTTTTTACCTCTAAACCTTATCCAGCTTCCAACAAATTTCTTATTTCTTTCTCTGAGTCTCAGTTATTTGTCAAGCCAATAATTATTTGAATTGCATTTATTTGTTTCTCAAACTTCCAGTGTTCCATTCCAGACTTTAAACACTAACATTATTATAACTGCATCAGCCTTGTTCTACTGCATTCACCCGATTTTTCCTTATTTCAACTATTTTTTCATTTGTTGTTTCTGTGAATAAATAGCTACTATAACCTAAATTCCACTCCTTCAAATTTAGCTTACTGTATCTTTATGCTTTAGTTCTATATTTAAAAGAAAATAGAAAATCATATTTTTTTCCAGACTCCACTTTTAAATCATATTAGTCTTTACTTTGCTGATCATTACTTACTCAGTAACAGTGTCTCCTACATGTTTTACAATCTTATTCCAGAGAACAGACCCTTTACTTGGACATTTAATAGCATTAGATTGCTCTTTTCAATAGCTTTTTGCAATTACATACCATAAGTATGTGCAGATAAGTGGTTTCCGCGGTGGTACGGCGGTAGCGTTGTTACCTCACAGCAAGAGGTTCTCAGATAGGTATATTAGTGTATTTAAAAAACCTTTTTGCCATCTGAAGATATGGTGAATAACAATCAGTTCTTGAATTCTTATCTCCTAGCATAAAAAAGTAAAAAGGTACTATATTTGCCCTGGAATAAATAATAATTCTGTTTAAAGGATCCCACTTGCTTTGTGAGAGATATGTATTTCTAATTTCCAATTTGTTACTTTTAAATTCAGTTTTTATTACCTTGCAATATCTTGGGTTTTAAATTAAACATGAGCTTACAATTTCTACTACCTCAATTAAAGTAACTCTTTTAGGCTCTATCCAATAGTTTTAAAAAGAGAAATTTTCAATTTTTGGAATCCAGATTTCATAGCACATATTAAATTAAACTATTTAAGAAATGACAAACTCTGAATAAATCATTTTAGTTTTCAATCTGGAAACAATACAGGTCAAAAACGAACTTCAGTGGTTAATCTAGTTACTACTGATCAATTGTTTAGATTCCTTTGTATTAAATGTTTTGGCTAAAGAGCACCAGTCATGTTCATATTATCAAAGGTCTCTAGTGTTCCTTGAGTGTTTTTACATGAGACTTATTTTAAATCATTTTGCTGGACATTATAATGTCTTTCAACATATTTGATAAAAATCTAGGATACACGTTGTTATAACAAATTAAAAAAAAAAAACATTTTTAAAAATATTTCATCCTCCAACTTACTTATTATGAGTGCTTATAGAAGACACAAGAACAGAATGCATTTATTTAGAAAGTTTCTCACAATCAGAAAATGTGAACTGTGGGAATAAACCTTAGGTCAACAACACACTTGAAGTTTATATGAAGCTATGTTAACCCAGCAAGGTTCATTGTCAAATTCATATGTAATGTAGTTGCTGCAGATTTCTTTCACATTCATAGTGTGAAATTAAGCTGACTTTACAATATGAAAATAAGAAAAGCTTGTGGGAATCCATTACTGTTACTTCAACAGTAAGGATTTATAACTGGGATCTAAATCTGAGAGCAGTTTATGTCTATGATTTGCACGCTCCATTTCTTTGGAACAATTGCATGTTTCACATCATCTCCTTTGCATGGAAATTTATTGCCTAAACAAAAAAAAAAAACATGCCAGCAATTGTTTACCTGCTGCATGCAGTGTACAGTCAAGCATTCAGAAATAACTGCTATATATTGTGAATTTTTTGCATTCTTTCTCTGGGTAGCGTTTGACACAGAGACTAGAGCTTAACCAAAATTGTCTTGATCACTTTCTGAAGCATTTTAGTTTTAGAGTTAATTGCAATTCCAGCCATATTCTTTATGCTAAAGCTGTACGATATTTATCTTCACAATTTACACAGTTTTTTCTGTAACCACACCAACAAAACAATGTCATGGTATGCATCAGGAAATTATATACATATAGCTTTGAAGCATACTGGGTAAACAACAATTTAATAATCTTATTAGATATAATGTTTCCCAGTGTTGGGGAAGTAATGCCTCGCACAGCTAATTCAAATTTCAATTCGGCTTCTCTAACATCGAATATATACAAATAATGATTAAACCATTTAAAAAGTCTTAATAGTGCAGTTAAGTCTAGGAGCAAAAGAAATGTAGTTACTGTATGGTCTGTACTTTACAGTGTGGGCTCTGCAGGGCTTCAGACACATGTGCTGCTCCTACAGTTCCAATTCTGTTGTAAGATAAGCTGCATAAAAATAGAAAGAAAAAGTGAGTTAGCCTCATCTGTTTGATTTTTCCCTCAACACATCAGTCATTTGCAACTGCATATTATAATCTACGTTCACGCTCATGCTCCATATAAATGGTAACAAAGGAACATGGGAATATACTATTAATACTAGCAAGTGATCATGGGACCATAGGATTCCTAGCCATATTAACCTTTATACAGACACACTTAGAAGATCTTGTCACCTGTTACAAATACTTCATAGTATTTACCTACCTTACTGAGCAGATCTGTACATAATAACTGTGGTATAATTTTCTGCCTACCTATCATCAAGACTAGCCTTTAACGTAGCTAAATAAGTATTTTGATTACCTGTAGTGACAACTTATTAACATAGGCCTAGAAGACATTGAATTCGGAACCTCTCTTTCCAGCAAGGCTAATTTGTTGCTATAGACGTAGGTCTGAGTGCATGTGTCTAAAGTGATTACTTTTGTCAACAAATTAGAAGACAAATAAGACTGAGCTAAATTCAGAAAAGTTACGGTGAGGTGCAGATGAGGTGTAGACCTTGTGATCGCTTTTTCTGAATTCTGGAACAGCCCTGCTGCATTGGTTTTGCATGAGGACATGTAGCACCATGGTTGCCTGGCTCTTTGACCATACTAGATGCTAATGAGGTGCTCAGGGAGAGAAGCATATGCTAATCAGTTATGTTCTCTCCCTGTAACTGCCTGCAGTAAGGCATTTATGGAGCTGAACATGCATCATTCAGCTGTATAAATTAGCATGACTGCTCCTGTCAGCTGAAAGTTATGACTGTAGCCAAAAGGCCTTGTCTATCCATCATGGTAGGGGTAAATGCTGGTGTGTGTGTGTGTGCGTGTGTGTGTGTGTGTGTGTGTGTGTGTGTGTGTGTGTGTGTGTGTGTGTGTGTGTGTGTGTACATCTGTGTGTGCCTGTGTGATTATGAGAGGCTGCATTTGTGAGTTTATGTATGAGTGTGCATCTTCCTGGGAGGTATCAGTAGAAGGTTAGTTATGAGGTAGGTCAAGAGTGTGTGTGTGTGTTTGTGTGAGTGAATGGGTGAGTGAGACTATGAGTGTGACTGGATATAGAAGGGTGTGTGTGTGTGTGTGTGTCTGTGTCTCTGTGCGCATGTGTGTGCATTTGGTTGAGAGGACTGGATTGGAGATCATACTTGCACACACCCCTAGACTAAAGAGCAAAGCCTACAACATTGGATCTGAGGGAGCACCCACCACAGGGGGTAACCCTGAAGACATGAGATAGGGGGACCAACGGACACCATTAATAACTCTTAATGCATGAGACTGGAGATCACTAGCCACCCGAAATTACACTTTCATGTCATGCTGAACATCACTTAAATGTAATGGGGAATTGGGGGAGACACTAGACACCAGGGAGAGCTCCTACATTCTGTGCCTGAATGTCACTTAAATATAATGGTGATCAGAAGGAAAACACTATAAATCAGATGTTTTCATCTTCTGCCTGAACAGCACCTAAACACAAACAGGATCAAGGGAGGGGAAGGTACAGTTTTGTAAGTCCTGCCTTCATGTAACAGTAAATGTTCGAGAAATGCACTGCCTTGCTGGTATTTGGTTAGTAGTGCTCTGCTGCCCTCCTCTATCAGTCTACCAAAGTTTAGAGCTCCTCCCACTGCCTGTCTGTGGGTGTGATGAACCAATCATCTGCAGGGACGGCCTTGCAGACCCACAAACTGGACCCTTTCAGTTTTCTAGGGACAACAAGAAGAGAAGATGGAAACACAAGATTCTTGAACATCTCCTTTTCCAATACCAAAAGCCACACACACGCACACATGCACACACACACACACACACACACACACACACACACACACACACACACACACACACACACATGGCACTAGGCAGCGCTCCAGGAGGATGGTGGGTGGGTAGTGTCAGTAAGGCAATGTGCTCTATGAACATCTACTGTTACAGGTAAGTAGGACTTGCAGAGCTGTACTGTGTACAACAAACACACTACCTTACTAGCATATGGGTAGATTTGCAAAGCCTAACCAACCTGGGAGGAGGAAAGATAAGAATCCAAGACCCCATGGAGAATGTCTCTAATGAAGCCAAGTCTGGATCTAGAAAAGCATTAAGACTGCAATGCTTCATAAAGGTATGGACATTGGACCAAGTGGCTGCCTCTAGAATGCTTCTCGAGTCTCCACCATTCTTGCACTTTACTGAAAAGGAAAAGGCCCTGGTGGAATGTGATTTGCCTTCCTATGGTATGTGTAGCATAAAAACAATACCAGAAGACAACCAGCATACAATAAGCCATCCTAAAGTACCTCACACAAATATGTCAAGACCAGAGAGATGTTAACCTCAAGGGATCCTCTATTCCTCTTTAGGCACCACTCAGAAAACCTCCCATTTGTAAACGCAAGATTTTATAGTAGCAGTTTTTTAACACCTGCTGCACATCATCATGAAACAAGTACCTAAATGGAGTCAAGACTTAAATAAAATAAAAAATCATGAAACAAGTACCTAAATGGAGTCAAGACTTAAATAAAATAAAAAATCATGAAACAAGTACCTAAATGGAGTCAAGACTGAATCATCTAGGCTATTAGTTGTAGTTACTTCAAACTGGGGTATACTAGTCACCCCTGAGACTGTGTGAGCAAATCCAGAGGGTGAAGAAGTGTGTGATATGCGCTGTTGGCTAATACCATTAGAAGGGAGAACCTAGACGGGCTGGACAATATGGGTCACCAAAATTTTCTCTTGCATTTCTTTCTGAATCTTCAGAAGTACCATGTAAATCAGTGGAAAGGGTGGAAACACATACAGGAACAGTCCTGTCCTAGGGAACGAGAATGTATGTGTCCTCAGCTGTCTTTTTTAAAAGGAGGCAAACAGATCTATTTGAGACATTTGCACATATGGACTAGATCCTGAAACATCACATTCTTGAGCTGCCATTTGTGTGAGTCTGCTCAGAGGGTGGGGTGCCTGTGATAGCAAGCTCTAGGTTTTTTTCTGAATCCTCAAGTGGTTCTTTCATATTTCAAAAAATGAGTTGTAGTTCACTTTAGAGCAAACAATAGGCTGCTGAGTGTAAGGAGAGCTGTGCTAATCTATTGGGATACTTGAAAGGGTTAAGGTCAATAATTCTCTATGTTATAAATTGTTACTGCCTTTCTATTTAAGCAATATGCTTAGATCTGCATAGGCCAGAGTGGTATTGTATTTAACAATTAAAACTTAATATGGTAGAATGACTTCTTTGGATCTTAGAGATATTCACTTGCAAATTAACTGAGTCAGATGGAAGGATTTACTGACCCCCTCCCTCCTACCCCAGCCTTTCAGGTCCCATTTCTGTGCCATGTCCTCAATCCTCCTTCTTCATAATTTCTTCTTTTAAACTGTTTGCTACAGTTTGTGCCATGCCTCCATGAAGCCTTACAGTGCCCATGTTTTAGTTAAAAAATCTTTTTTTTTTAAACTGTAGCAAACTACTTGCTATAAATGTAGAAAACAATTTGTTATGGTTTATACCCTGTCTGCATGGAAAGTAAAGTACTCAAGTTTTAGTTAAAAAAATATATGTTTTTTTACTTTTAAGGCCACACACAGAGTGCTACAACACTGAGGTCTGACCACAAATGAAATACTGGGTTAAAGCTAGTATTGCATTAAAGAAAGATCGGGCTCAGCTGATCATACCCTCTCCCCAACACTTTACACCCAGGGGAGTTGCCACTCTCATCGTGCTCCAGCTATGGTACTGACATCTAATTTAGACATGCTGCTGCCACTACCAAGCTTCTACATGTAGCTACATCACTCAGGACATGGTCATTGGCTGAGTTTCCATCCTGTCAGTTTCATCTGGTTGTGTATAATTGGTTTACCTTTAAAATGTCGTGGCTGCATTATGCGGCACTCATATATGCGAAAGTATGCTTTCAGAGATTTGTATGAGTGAAAAAAAATGCTGAATTCACAACAGTGAATGCTAGTGTGTGTTCTCTGTTGTGAATATGGCATTTGAGTGGAGACTGAACTATAATGTATATATAAGTAGCAAGGGGTGTGGAGGTGCAGGAGGGCTTGCCCTCCTGCAAAACGTTTGTAGGAGAAGTGCAGGTCGTTTCACACAAAGTCAACATTTACTGAGTGTCAACTTTCTTTATGGAGCATGTTCACACTTTTGAGCATTCAATGTTCCTGTTTTCGACAATTCAAGTTGGGTAAGAAAGCAGTCACACAAGTGTGTTGTGACATTTTAAAGGTAAACCATATAATCGCACGTATATAAGGTATTGTATAATCAAAATAATTCCTTATTAAAAAATATGTCAGAATATCATGAAGCATATAACTTGCTTCTTTAACCCCCACCATCCCAGTCCAACTTTGAGCTAGTTTACCTGAACAGACTTCTTCTTTTTTTTTTTCCATAATAAATCTTTATTGTTATATTATTTTCAAACACAAATAAGAACAAAAATAACATATATTCACAAATCAAGCATTAACTAATATCACTAATAACCACACTCTATACTCTTCCATGTAATACAGTTAAATATAAAAAAGCATAAGAATAAATGCAAGTAATAGACAGTTGATTACTAAATTCTCTCCACACACATAAATAATTATTAATATTTCCAAGTTGAAAATACTATGCTAGTATAATATTAAAAATCTGTTCCCAAATTTTTGGATTATTAACATTTTTAGTTTGTGGGTTTAATAGTAATTTATGAGCCAATATATGTTTTGTCGCTAGAACTCTAAAGTTCTGCCATGAAGTTTTAGATGGGTCTAACCAATTTGAAGCTATATAAAGCTTCATTAATAGAAAAATATTAATATATATAATAATTTGTGATTTAGGGATCTCTCTCAGGGGAATATGCAGAATCATAAATTTCCATGATAACGTTGTACTCTGGTAACCCACCTTTTGAAGTTGGATCTTAAGGGAATTCCAAAGTTTGAAAATACATTTACAACTCCAGAACATATGAAGAAGATCAGCTGGTTGATTCTTACAATATGGACAAATTGGTGAATTTTTGTGATTACATTTATGCAGGGTAAGACGTGTATAATATGCATTGTTCCAAATCATCAACTGGGTATATATTAATTTATGATAAATTAATGACCCCAAAAAATAGAGGAGGACTGGAATTACCTAATTTTGAAATGTATTATTTAATTGTAAATTCTAATAGAATTTTAAGAATTGCCAATTATGATATAAATAATATTAAGTGGACACCACCTTGGGTAGTTCTGAATTATAAATATATTCTAAAGTTGAATATCAATCCTAAAGCAATACTTTTTTTTGGTAAGGATACATTGAAATTCTATGGGATTATTGAACACATCAAAACGAACATACTCTCTTTACATAATTTATTTCATTTATTAGATTTGGTTCAACATATGATGGTTTTTCAACCCTTTCATAAGAATCCTAATTTAAAATTGAATAATCAACTAATTGATCTCAACAAGTTTCCATTGATAGTTAATCTAACTTTGATTGATATATATATAAACATCTTGACAGTTCGGCCAACCAAATAAGACAAGAACTTAACTTACCTAAAAATTATCTGGTTATTCTGAGACAAATTAGAGAACTCACTATAAGCTATTTTAAAAGTTTTAAACCGGAAGAAGAGGCTATTAATAGATGCGCTTTGTTGTGGCGAGCTCTACAACAGGATCTTAAATATACCACAACAGCAAATCAATTAATTAAAGAATTTCAATTTCATGATAAAATTTTGTTATCAAACTACTGGGAAGAGAAAATCTTACTGACAGATAGAAGTAATATGTTAAAAGCAATTGACTTGAACAGACTTCTTCTGTTGGAGAGAGCTGGAATCGGTCTGCACTGGGTGTGTAATAGTCCTATCTAGAAAATACAAGACTAACAATATTTAAAGCTAGTATCCCTTGAAACAATAATTTCTACCCACTGCAACACAACCACCAGGATAGGGAATAGGGTCTTGTGGCAAACTAGAGTAGCTGTAGTCTTAAAGCAACCCCCCACTATAATGATACCAGCTTTGACAGCTCTCTCATAATAGGTTTCCCTACCCTGTAACTGTGAATATTTGGACTGCACGTGCCCATTGAGTTACATTTGACCTATGTAATTGCCAATACCACAGTATGTACGGGAAGCAGTGTCTTCCCTCTTTGCCTGTGGAGCTTTCTATGCTGATTTTGACCAGTGTTATATATCCCTTTTTGAGCAGGTGTGCCCTGCTAGCTAGCTATATGTCATTTTTGACCTATTGCTGCAGAGGTATGTTCTCAGTAGTTTATCCAAAGCTGTTCTAATGTTTACAAAGTCAGAACAGGGTATACAAAGAAAAGAATGAATATTATTTCTAGTGGTCTAACCATATACTGTAAACCACACTGTTATAAGTGCATACTTCATTAATCTATTTTTGTTGTTCTCTGCAAGTAGAAAAGCTGTCAATTTTGTTATCAAATAGCATACACTCACACAGTCACACAGCCCACTTATTTTCACCCACACCTGTATTTTATAGTTAGTGTGGCATAATATTTCTTTAAAGACGTCTTCATTCTAAGGAAATAGACCACACACTTTTATTGCAACTATTAAAAGAATAAAATAAATAAATAAATAAATAATAAATTATATTATAATAACCAGTTTCACTACTTTGCACTGGGTGTCAGATGATACGTTTCCTTGGATTTATAAATGTTAATCATTGTGTATTTTATTAAACGTGTATAATTTATAACAGTTTTATTTAAATAATATTAAATTGTTTGCTGCAATATGGAACTGTTTACTGCTGCCATGTGCAATATTTCTTTAATAAGCTGCATTACTTTACCATGGAATACAGTTATATACTTTTGCCAGCAGCTATTTTGAAAGGAAAGGCAGGTTCTATTTGTGTTTGAACTGTCTAACCTCTGTTTTTATTCAATTATTATTTGGAGTTGGAAATGTTTCTACTCTGCATGGTCTGAAAATATGGAACTGTTTACTGCTGCCATGTGCAATATTTCTTTAATAAGCTGCATTACTTTACCATGGAATACAGTTATATACTTTTGCCAGCAGCTATTTTGAAAGGAAAGACAGGTTCTATTTGTGTTTGAACTGTCTAACCTCTGTGGAGTCTACTGATACAATTCTGCTGTTGTCCTTTTTTTATTCAATTATTATTTGGAGTTGGAAATGTTTCTACTCTGCATGGTCTGCACTAAATAAAGGATACTGCTGTTCATTTCTTTCTGTTGCCTGGGACTGTTATTTGAACTTACACAGTTCTAATTTATGGAAAAAGTTAAACGAATAATTTCTGTATCACAGAATTATTGGACTTTATTTCCATCATGTGGCTTCAAAATAATTGCAACAGATGTAATGAGTTCTTTTACTATCAGTCTATCCATATGAAAAATGTATTTTATTTTCTCTGCAAAGCTCCAGTACTGTTTAGTACGTGATTAGACTTTTTTTAAGTAAAGAGTTTTTAGTTGTTCACCCATAAAAGCATGTGGTTGGTGCCTTATTTTATTAATGAAGTGAAACCCCAACATTAGTGGGACTGTTGCTATCCACCCTTTTTGACAGAAGTCTATTTAGGTAGCAACCATAATAATTTATTGCTGGTTAGTTTACTGGAAGAGTGTTCTGTAACTGAAATCTTAGTACCAGGTCAGTAATCTTCATTGGCCTCAGTATATATTGTGAATACAGAAAATTTTAATGTCACTAGAGAGATGTCAAGAGCCCCTCTTGGGAAACACAGTAAGATTGTGTTAACGAGAAAGTAGTATAGTTAAGGCTCAGTTATTGTTGGTAAAATTGCATTAGAAGACACCTAACTCAGACTGAAGTATGTGCAATAATGATCATTGATTACAACCATTTCTGTAGCTGAGGGTGTAAAACTTATTTTGGTGTCATCAATCAATTAAACACTAAAGGATGGCATTGCTAAATACCTTTCACATAAAATGTGATCATTTCAGCACTATAGTTCATGATGCTGGTTCAAAGGATCTGAAAACGTCTGGGAAGTTTGGTAAATTCATCCTTCTGATGAGACATTAAACCAAGGTCCCATCCACTTGAGCTGTTGGCAGCTCAGGTGAATGTCGAAGATCCCACAACACCTATCAAAAAGATAAGGGCAAGTTCCCCAATACCCTGGCTGAATTTCACTTAGCAGTATAAAATAGCACGTCAAGTTTCCCCTAAAAAGAGACCACTAGTCCAGTCACCAAAGTATAAATACAATAAATGAAATAAAATAATGAAAAATGGCCAACATAGACTGCATTTTCCAAAATATTTAACCCATGGGCCCTTTATGTTATTACCTAAGCCTCAAAACAACAGTAAATGCAACATACATTGCCGGGTTACTGTAGAAAATCAATACAATTTATGAAGAAACTGAACTACCCATTGCAAACTCATCCTGACTGGAAGAGAATATCCAGACTCCTCACAGACAATAGTCAAATACTAGAACTGAACACCAGATATATGAGTCAGAGATGTTGCCACTCAGTGACCAGAGAACCTTCATGTGCATGCATAATTTTATAACTGCAGTTTCCAAATTTTGACCAACAATTTAATATTTCTCTTTCCTAAATTGCAAATATTAAGGCCATCATGATTATAACTTAATAGATCGTCAACACAATTATAATATGTAACATTTCATATTTTTATATAACATATATTCAAAGAGAATTCAGAAATGTTCAACAGATGTATACATTTGCACACAAATAGTCCTGGGGATTTAATAAAAGCCATGTAGGAATAGTGGAAGGCCTACATGAAAGGTACAGTGGCTGTGTATGTGCATCCCTCTTGGCAGCATGCCTCGCATATTAATGAAGCAGCGCTACTGAGGAAGAGCTGTGTAACAGGGTTATTGAACCAGTGCAAGGGTGTGAAAGTGCCAAGTATTCAGTGTATGGCACTGAAATATAAAAGTTAATTATTTTATTTATTTTTTTTGGTGTGTGTGTGTGTGTGTGTGTGTGTGTGTGTGTGTGTGTGTGTGTGTGTGTGTGTGTGTGTGTGTGTGTATGTGTGTGCATCAGCGTGGTGCGGTGCTTAGCAGTGGACACATGCCAGACATCTAAAAATAGAAATCAGATACATTTAATTATGAATGGAAAGGTCAAGTTTAAGCATAGCTGAGCGGGTTTGCATGGAGCGCCATGGTCCTCAGTGGTGCTTAAACGTAGTGGAGAGATATATAAAAGTACAAAAGAAACTCACACAGCTATGTAGCTGAATGGTTAGAGTGTCAGCCTCATTTGCAGTAGGTGCAGGGTTTGAATATACAGACAGGCTATTTTGTAAATACACATTCTGAGAGTTTTTTTTTTAATCCTGATGAAATATTGTGTGATTACACAGACAGGTTATTAATATTATTTTGCAAATACACATTTATGAGATGTACTATTAAGCCATGATTGAATATTGTATGAATACAAAGATAGGTTTTTAAGCATGTATGTTGCAAATACACACAAGAGATGAAGGTTTAAACCTTTGATGCAATGTTGTATGTATGCACAGACATTTTATTAAGCATTTAATTTGCAATTACACAATTATGAAATGTATTATGAAATCCTGCATTGCTGTGCTCAGCTAAGCTCTGCTAAGCACAGCTAAGCCTAGCCAAGGACTGCTTATTCAAGGCATGAGCAGTGCAAAACACTGCTAAGCAATGCCTCTTTAAGCATTGCCCAGCCCAGCTAAGATGGGTTGCGCATCACTAAGCATTGCTAAGCATTGCCATTTTAAGTACTGCTCAGCTGAGCTCAGTGGGTTTGTTCAGTGCTAAGTGAAGCTCCACATTTTTAAAAATGGCCCAATGGCAGCAAAGGGTGGGAAAACAGCCTTATTTAAGTGCAACAGGTGGGAATACAGCCAGAACCTGTTGCAGTTTGACCCATGCAGGAACTATGGCAGGAGCTGGAGAGGGTGCATGCTTCTAGGTGCAGTGGTGGGGCATTCTGGAGTCCAGGGTCATGGCTGGACTCATTGTAAAAGACCATGATGTTGACTGCTGCAGGGCCAGTACCAGGGGTCAGGGTTCAAATCAGATAACTGAGACAGGCTGGCACATGATCTCACCAGTGCAACTGGTATCCCCCACACAGGTGAGCAGATAGATCACCATTATGATGACCTGAAGCATAAGAAGGGGGATCTCTTGGCCACCTGGATCCAAGATGCCCGGGATGACAATGCCCCACAAGTTTGCAAGTATTGTTAGCATTGTTTTACCAATACCTAATCTGCATGTGTGATAGACAGGTACGCATAATGGTGTGTTTCTCTCCCCACAGCTACAGAAGAGAGAGCTTGTAAACTGGAGGCCCATGCAGGGTGCCTAGCCAGGTTGCATGGTGAGTGTGGTAAGTAGAGATGTATCTTGCAATCTATAGTCATATAAATATGAAAGAGTAAAGTAATAACTGCTAATAGGTATTTTTAGTTTTGATTGTACTGCAGTGAATGTGTTCATAAACCTGGACTGATATAAGTGAATAATGCCAGGTACAGTTCAATAAAGATGAAAACCTGAAACCTGATAATGTCAAAGAAATAAAGTTTCCACTGCATTAATAGTTTTAAGGAAATAAAGTTCTATTGCCTTAATAATGTTAAGGAAATGCAAAAAGTGTCTACTGCATTAGTTGTGGAATTACAGCTATATTGCAACACCGCATTATATGAACTGTTTGTCAATAATGACTGTAGATATATACAAATCACTGCATGATGACACCCTTATTAAAGCTGTGTTGTTCATTTTGTGTGTATTTTGGGCTGTTGGTCATGAAATCAAGTATTACAACTGTTGTGAAGTAAAAACAGGAATAATACCACTAAGTGACTAAATGTTAGCTAATAAAGAGGGTTCTGCTAAACTGTAGATGTGGAGCTGTACTACAAGCTATAATGCATTATGATATTTGTTCTGCATTAAGATCTGAACTAATAATAGGAAAGCCAAAGGTATATTGTGTATCTCAGGATTGTCTTGTGTTAACCATTGCATTTCAGCTATATGCATTCCTGACCTTAGGTGTGCTGCTGCAGGCAAGCATGAAATTGTAATAGCTGTAGACTGCAAATATAGCATCTGCAGCTGTATATGGGTCAGGTAGCCAACTCAGCACTCTGATATGGTCTGTACACATCACACATATTTCCACCCACTAGAGTTTGTCTACACCTGCATTCCATGTATTAATGCACAGTTCACATACTATCTCTGTCTTGCATGAATCTCATGCATGTGTGTTCAAGTGTCACTGCAGTCTTGTATAACGCTCTACCCCAATTACAAGGTCACAGTTTGTTACCAGATGAGCTGTAGGCACATATCAGTCAATCAATATTCAGCAGTGGCTCAGTTTGATAAACACTAGATATGATATCCATTTTGTCACACACAGACCGAGGTGTAAATGCATGGACAAGTACTACTAAATATTTATAGAAACATTATTTATTGTTAACAGATGTTCTCCCCACAGGAATTACAGGTAAATAAATGGCTGTAGTAGCTGTTTGAATGGGTTAATGACTTTTGTGTTTAGATGTACCAGAGTGTAAACTCTCTGTTCTGTGCACGATACATGTCTCTCAAGTGTCTCGCTGTCACAGACTGTGATCACTGTTGCCAAATACCTTGGACACAGATTTAACATCCACATAATTTATATCAATAGCACAGTCACACTACATCAGTCCACAGTACACCTTGGTAGTCATATATGTCCCCCTGACATGTAATATTCCCCTGTAGTTGTGTACCTGTAGGTGTTACACCTTGGCCCATACTGTCCCATACTGAGAGGTATGCAGGTGCTACAGAAGCTATAGGGCACTTGTATACATAAAGTAAGGGCAGAGCTGTACAGTATATAAGAGTACTGTTGCAAACAATATAGCCTATACTGGTAGTAATGGAATGTTTTTTTCTCTCCCCCCACCCCTTATCTGCATCATAAATTGTTATTGTTATTTACTGGGTATGGTTTACATTTAACATATGTTGTTCTCAAAACATTATGTTGGGCCTTGTGTTTTATTATTGTTATATATTATAATGGTTACATACTAACATACCTTGTTGAATTACCTATGATGGCCTTTTGCAGTAAATGTTACTGGCATGCTGTTACAATACTGACTGTTAACACACTTATTGTTTTGTCCCGTATGCTATGCAATGTTATGTTACTGGGTTATTTGCAACAACCTGGCATGCTGTTATAACTAACTTTTAAATGTTTTGTTCATTACTAACCTATACACTTTGAAAAAACCTCAACACCATAGCCCGACTGGGTAGGCTGGTTCCTGCTGATCCACCTACCTCAGCTGGCCATGGCACTGGGTCCCAGCATGTCTGGGACCCAATCTGGTGCTGCCCCCTCTGCTGGTCCTGCACCACTTATGGGTGGAACCACCATAGGGGATGGAGACCACTCCCCCCCCGAGAGCGGGTGTGGAGACGGAGTTGTCATCCAGTGACAGCTACCAGGGATGTTGCACAAGATCATGCACTGTGGGTTCAACAATCACCTGCGCCAGATTGAGGACAGACTGGCCAACCTGGAGGGGCAGGGTGGCCTGGCATCCATCCCCCAGCACAGCCACCTTCGGAGAAGTGAAGCAGTAGTGTTGAATGCCCATGGGTGGGGAGCTCAGTCTCATTCCTGCCATCTTGGGGCAGATGGCTTGCTGACTCCACAACACCCTCTCCATCTAAAGTGCTTGCCCCCTTCATGTATAACACACCACCCCTGTCTGCTATCTTGTCTGTTTGCAAATGCAACCTCTCCTACCCAGCTTACCTCCCCACATATACATATAACCCTTCCCCAACATTCCACTCTCACCTTAATAAAAAAAGGGCATCTGTCCCACAAAAAAAATATATATTGCTCCATACATAGCTTTCCATTTCACCCCCATGTACAATGGCCACAATCAATCATTACAGCAATTAATCAGCACAGTTATGTCACCCACACCCCACTCTCTGGGATGTGAGGCTCCAAATTCCAAATACTCTACAACCTGCACAGCTGTTGTTGCACAAGAAGTAGAGAGCTATTGTCATTTCCTACAACCATCCTGCACATTCCTACCTGCCTTTCACATTGTTTGACCCCCTGCTTTCCTCCATTTTCCCACTTTCCTATCACCGCTTTTTTCTTTTCTTTTTTTGGAATTAGCACAAGTTGAAGCAGAGCTAAGTGCCGTGGTGAAAACCCTCTTAAACCTGCTCAAAAGTGCTTCAATCACCTTATGTGTTTCTGACACTGTTATGCACATCGGCAAAATAATCACTCCTGTCAAGTCTCGAACCCAGGACCTTGTCAACTACAGAATTGTGCATTAGTCCACTAGGCCACTCAACTCTGAAGTCTCACACCTATTTCTATAAACATATCCTGATTGCCAGTGACACACTGCTTCTACATATAATGGGATAACTGACAGGGTACTTGGGACTGTGATGCAGACACCAAACCAGTACACAGCCAAATAAATATTGATGGAAAACGTGAGGCCTAGGACATCAGGTGTAGCTGACAACTGCACAGACTGTTGCAAAATGTCCACAGTTGTGCCACCTATTTTTGGCACAGTTGTCACAAAGCCTATTCTGTGTGCTGAAGTACTTGTAAGTCAGTACAGATGGAGGTTAGAAAATCATGACAGACAGTTCAGTGTCACACATCTTACCCATCCGAACACACATGTTCATGCGAATCCTGTGTAACACGCTGTATGCATGCACATATATTTTGCAAATACACCTCTAACAGCATTGCCTCAGTAGCTCAATCTGTTACATTCCTAGCATACTGGACATTTTGCTACCCACAATCCTGGGTTCAATTCCAGTCTGTTGCACATCAAGTACATGCTTGTCAATGCAACAAATAAATGTCTGAGCCCTGCAATTTTAAACAGAACCAGTTTCTGCTACTGTAGTCATTCCTAGCATGCTGTACATTTTGCCACCCACAGTCCTGGGTTCCATTCCAGTCTGTTGCACGTCAAGTACATGCTTGTCAATACAACAAATGAATGACTGAGCCCTGCAATTTTAAGTAGAACTGGTTGCTGCTACTGAATTTATTACCACCCATATTAGCATGTCAAAGGCCTGTAGGTTGGGACACACTGCACAAATATGTATAGGCATCCTAAATGTCACCTACCACTTTCTGGATGGCATGGCACTTTTACATAACATATGTAGCTGAAGCACATGCCTCACCTGGACTGTTATGGGTACCCTCACCCAGGCTATGTTGTGACAACAGAGCTGACACTGCTCCCTCACTGGCATATACAGCTTACTGTCCTCCAATGTGTTCACACTCCCCAGTATGACTTCTGGGCAAAATGCAGCAGATGCAGCCTGCAACATATGTGGCAGTATGTTCAGCTACTTGCTACAGTCCTGTGATACCTCAAAACCACCTAGAACAAGGGATCCACACAACACCCATACATAAAGGGGGTGGGGGGAAGGTCAAGTGACAGGGACATGTGTCCCAGTCTTTCCTACAAACACACACAGCTGACAAACCAGCAGCTACTGCAGCAGCATGCATATTCTGATGCAAATGATGTATGACACACATCTGTCTGTCCCCTTACTGACTCAACCCACATTGTTTAGCAGTAAACTGCCACATAATCAGAAAGTCTGTTCACAATGGCCAAACACAGCATGCAAAACTGTGGACATATCACATAAATCCAAACAGTGTATTTCTACCTACATTCTGTGATGCTGTAGTCCCCACACCTCAATAATGTCCGTCCATAGAGTAGGAGATGGGCCCATGCCTACACAAAGGCCTTAAATATAGCACTGTGCTGCCATGCCATTGGCTAATGAAAGTGCAACCTAGCTTTTCTGGATGCAATTAGCATGTGTGAGCCAACCTCTTCATGAGCATTACCTACAAAAGGCAAGCTACTGCCTATGGTAAACAGGTCTGTGACTTGCTTTAAAAGACAGATTGTGATATCACAAGCATTATACATCAGGATTTCTGCACATAAAGGAGTACAGCACTCTACCAGATATGTAATAGAAGTCCCCATGTAATGGGACGCAGATGGGAGGATGCAGTTATGGGAAATAGGGATTACAACAGTAGGTCTGTAGTATATATCGTGGAATGACATGTTGCTCATAGTCAGCTGTCCAGCACCTACAGACTTCTCTTTCGGCTCTGACTGCTGTGATGTAGATCACAGCTCTGGCCCTCTGAGTCTCTCCAACAATGGTCAGCTCCTGTATGAATGCTAGTGGATTGTGTGTTAGACAATACTGACAGTAAGTACTGGTGGATGCAGTTGGCATATCACATGATGTACTGTCAGTCAGCTCCTCTCAGTCTGTGAACGTCACGTAGGCATAGTTCAAACATTGTACAGGTGTCCTTGACTGTCCCTGATGCACTCTGGCTAGGTCACTGTGTACTCAACATCCATATCTTATTGCTTGAGAGCTATGGCTAGCATAGTTGTTGACCCCGTACAGCAGGACTGCAGGTCATAGCCAGTAGTAGTGGGGGGACACAGGCCCAACTTCAGCAACAGTGTGTACATATCGAGCATACAACATAAGGGAATGAATACAGTATCAGATATTAATGTACCATAACTATTTTCTGAGGAGTCTGTCCTGTGACAGCCAGATTCACCACAGTCTGGGAACAACAATTACGTATTATCCAACCTTTTGCCAGACAGCCACATTTGTCTGGCAGAAGGCCCACATATATCAGGCACATGTACACATTCCGCAAACATACTGTGTACTGTGGATGTCAGACACTTACAGGGAGGATACCCTACAGCACATTTGCAGTGCTGTTTGTCACTGTGTCACACAGATGTTGCTGGACTGTCCCCATATACTTGTAGTACCACTCACCTATTTGTTGGATGGTGGCTGTATGAAATGGTACTGGGACATCGCCCATAGGGGACACATACTGTCAAAATGTTTGATGCTTTTTGTAAAAAGGACATCAGGAAGTGTTTGTCTGAAAAAAGGCATAATGTGTATTACAATTTAAATATAACTGAAAAAAGGCTTTACCCAAGTTGGTTGCTAGATCCGATCTAAGGTAAATGAAGGCCGATAAGGGAGGGGGATAGTGGTGATGAATGTACAGGATTATAACATTCGTATGGAGAATTTATTGTCTGATTCACTGGAATACATGAAAGTAACTAAATCGGACATATCCAGGAGTTATGTTGATATTTATAATATACTATATGAGTTACTTTTAAATGGTGACATCATTGATGATGTGTTTAATTTCTTGTACGCGGAACAACTTAGATTAGGTGTCTTCTTTGGGATACCCAAACTCTGTACATCTACCATAAACCCCCATTTCAGACCTATTATTTCTGCTTCTGGTAGTGCCATAGATTGTATATCTTTATTTTTAGATCACATTTTTTAAACCTCATGTAAAGGCACTACCTTCGTTTAATGCAGATTCTTGGCATTTTTTTAGATCAATTAAGGTCTTTTTCTACTTAGTCAAATAACTTGGCCGTTGATTTATTTTTGATGACTGTGGATGTTGTTTCCCTTTTTACCTGTATTCCAAAAGAGGAGGGAGTGGATCATGTAAGGTGATTTTCGAGTAAATACAGTACGTTAACTAACCATGACATTATAGTATATACATGTTTAGTAGAGACTTTGTTGGAGAATTCATTTTTTACCTTCAATGACACTTTTCATAAGTAACTTAAAGGGGTTGTGATGGGTGCTGTTGTTGGGCCCACGTATGCAAACCACGTATTGGGATGGTGGGATTTGGAAATAATTGCCTCAAATTCCGTTTTTTGATAACATTGTTTTTTCTAAGAGGTTTGCAGATGATTTTTGTTATCAAAAAAGAGAATTTTAACATACAACAGTATGTGGAATTATTAAGTTAAAGCACTACTTTTTAAAAATTTGTTTTGAGTGAATATGGTACGAAGGTTTCTTTTTTGGATGTGAGCACTGATTGGGACAACATCCATAAAATTTTGTAAGTTGTATTCACAGGAAAAACACTTTTTGTAATAGTTACATGCATTTTAAAAGTACTCACCCTCAGTTTATAAAAATAAATATCTCACATGGGCAATTCATAAGGGCTTCCTGCATGACTGTAGAAGATTGTAAGTTTACTAATGAGGTAGAATGTATTAAAACATTGTTTAGAGACAGGGGGTATCCTGAAGAACTGTTCAGCCAAGCAGTCGAGGAAGTTATTTCTAGGAGGTATGTAGATTTTCCTCCTATTTTAACTCATGGTTTTGTAAAAAAAGAACATTTTTCCAACCCAGTTGGGGGGTGTATCAAAAATGACGATCCTCGGTTTTGTTTGGACATGAGCGTTGATAATATAGCTATTCGTAGAATTCTTAGTGATGATTGGAGGATCATCCTAGGTAATAGTGACTCAGCTAGTGTGTTAGGGGATGGTCCTTCTTTTGTCTACAAAAGGAACTTGTGTCTTAAACACATGCTTGAATCTAATAGGATGGTTCCCACAAGCTCTGACAAAGGGGTTGTGGGTATGTTCAAATGTAATGGATGTAGATCATGCAGGTTTATCTATGAGGGCCCATATATTTTTTTAACTCACCTAGAAAGGACCTTAAAGGTCCCAGGTAGATGTGATTGTGGCACATCTGGTATTGTTTATATTGCTCTTTGCTCTTCCTGCTCTGCCTTTTATATAGGGATGTCAACTAGGGCTTTAAGGAAGAGAATTGTAGAGCATGATTATGCCATAAAGAAGAGAAACCTTAATAATGCTTTGTATAAGCATTCTATTGAATGTGCGAATTGGAAAAATATTAATTTTTCAATTTTGCAAGTAGTCCAAGAGGAACCTGGTTGAGCAGAAGGAAGCAGAATGGCAACTTAGGTTAGCTTCATATGTTTCCCCTGGACTCAGTTATATGGTTAATATAAAGTGTTTTTTAAAAAAATAGGAAAACAGTGGTTAAATGAGTGCAATATATTTGGAAGTGGAGCTTCATTTTAAGTTCTTAAGGATTTAAGGTTGAAGATATATGTTTCATAATTGTGTTTTAATCAGCAATGGATTTTGATTGGTTCAGTAGGTATATAAATTGGGAAGTGATTTGTTGGTATTCAGTTTCCGATGAAGTCCGTGTGATGAATAGTGAATAATAAAGTTGAACTGCACTAAAAACAACATTTGGCATCCTCCTTGTGCTTTTCTGGTGCTGGTTCTTGGTCTATGCTTAGGACATTGTTATTAATGTGATAATTTGTGGGGAACGCACTCTCCCAAAGGGGATGTTGCTGCATTTTATGGTATTCAGCTTAAGGCCATGTTTCTGGCACCAGTCATGTGTCTGCGTGAGACCCTCTTGGCAGATGTCCACATCACTAGGGGATTTGGTGACAGTACCCAGCATGCAGTCATCTGCAAACATGGTTGGTCATAGCCCACTGGTTATGCCCTGCACCTCAGAAGAGTAAATGCCACATAACAGAGGCCCCAAAACAGAACCCTGAGTTACACTGCTAGTTACGGGTCCACTGCTTGAGGTGGCTTCCCCTATATTAACTAGGTGGGTTCTGTCAGTGCACCAATTTGCTACCCATCTGATAACATATGGATTGATGCCTAGTTGAGAGAGTATATCTATTATGGCCAAGTGGGAAATAGTGTTAAAGTCTTTGGCCAGGTCAAGGTAGGCAGTGTGCACCGTCTCCCCCTCATCCATGGCTTTGGTGACTGTGTCAAAGAAGTCAACCATTGACAAAGCCAAACTGTGTGTGATCGAGTGTGTGGAGATCACCAATATCCTTGTTAATGAGGCTCATGATAATGTGTTCCATGGTCTTGCAGATCAGGCTAGTTAGATTGATGGTTCTATAATGTGCCAGATCAGTAGAATCTCCACCTTAGTGTAAAGGGATTAAAGTGGGTGTCCTCCACTTAGCTGGGACAAAGGTGGTATTCAGGCTTTGGTTGTATACAGTGCCTAATGGTGCTGCAGGTTCATGCCTGAGTTAATGTATGATTCATCCTGCAGTCTGGTCGGGTCCCATGGAGGCTGTTTTCCTTGACTTTGAGATGGCAGTGATGACCCGTTCCCTAGATATAAGTGGAAGGGGGCAAGTACTGGGGATGTCCTGATGTACTGATGAGGGGGGATAGGGGGTGAAGCTTCCACTGACTCTGTGAGCCAGCGAGTTTGCTATATCTACAGCATTTTTATATGTGGTGTCCTTGACCACCACTTCTGAGCAGACCTGGGTGCTTCCTTTGTGGTTGCAGACATATGTAAAGAAGGATTTATGATTGTCTGTAGTGGATGTTGCCAATGTGGGCTCGAAGTTTGCTTTGGACGATCTCAGTAGTGCTCTTGTTTGCTTGTTCAGACTAAGGAGACATTGCTTCAAATTGGGCACCTGCTCCTTCTTGGTCTTGGACAGCAATATTTGTCTCTTGTTATAGAGTCTATTTATTGCAGATGTCCACCAGACAGGTTTACTTATCCTTGCAGAGGATGATGTTGTGCTGTCGGGTATACCTGATTCCATGCATCTACACAAATCCACGTATAGTGCTTTGGTGTAGTTGTGAATATTGGTGCCAGCTCCTACAGAGGGGGAGGGGGCAGTGAAGCTTTTTATACCATCCCTCAGGAGGCTGTAATCAACTCTGGAGATATTTGTATGTCTGACTCTATCTAGATGGGCATTGTGGAAGATGCTGACTGCAAAAGTGACCACTTTATGGTCGGATTTTATCACAGAAAATGATACTGTAGGGATGCTGCAGTGGTTACCCATGTTGTTTAATATCAAGTCCAAGATATTTTCAACTCATGTGGGGGTATCAACTACGTGTTCCAAGGTTTTTGCATTGACAAATTCAATGAATCTCTGAGCATTTATGGTTTGGCATGAGTAGTTCTTCCAATCTATGTTTAGATAGTTAAAGTCACCCAGGATCAGAGTACAGAGTCGAATCCTGATAGAGTCAAACAGGTTCATATAGGTGGAATGAGCATTTTGAGTCAGATGTAGGGGCCAGTAGTTAGCTATAATTTGAATAGGGGTCTTGTTAATGGTTAACTGCACCTGGAGTGTCTCCTGTATGTCATAATGTTTGATCAGCTTGGAGGTGTGTTTGTCTTTCATATATAGTGAAACTCCACCTCCTTTGGCTTCACTGCCCACAGTTTGAGGTCTGAATGTATGATAGGATGGATGACCAGGTAAGGCTGGTGTGCTCTCTGCAACTTTGAACCATGTGTCTGTGACTGCACAGATGTCAGCATTTTCCAGGGTTAAGACTGCTTGCAATGAGTGCAGATTCATGTTTAGACTCTTATCGTTTAACAGCATGACCTTTCATTTGTGATTTGTTGAGTTTGATGTTGGTAGTCTTAACCTCACTAATGCCGCGGTGGTGCAGCAGTAGCATTGTTGCCTCACAGCAAGAGGTTCTCCCATTCGATTCTTGGCTGGAGTATGGGGAGTGCCTTCTGTGTGGAGTCTGCATGTCCTCCCCGCAGTTGGGTGGGCGTTCGAAAGACATGCGTAAATGGGCGTGCCTTAATTGAAGGTTGAACGTTGAGCTGGCACCTTGGCATTCGTCAAAATCTACTGCCAATCATTAGTGGACTGGAGTTCCACTGTGGCAACCCCTAACCAGGAAAAGCCGAAAGACAACAACAAGTCTTAACCTCACCACTTTTCCTAATAAAGCCACTATGGGGGAGGCAAGAATCTTTGCCAGAAGCGTGAAGTCCAGATAAGACAGATGGAGGCCATCTCTGGCAAAGCATCATGGTCTGTCAATCATATCGTTTCAGGGTGTCAGGTACTGGATCCCCAGAAATAGCACCAGAAACCAAGGCAATTGTTAAGGTCAATAATTTCCTGATTGTATAGTGGCATCATTCTTGGTGATGGCAGAATGCTGCTTAAGGCTAGAGACATACCTGCCTGGAGCACATAATCAGCAAGCTCAATCATGTCTCAATTCATATAGTCCAGGGAGGTACATCTCAGGTCATTCACGTCAACATGGACTATGACAGACTCATAACAGTGCCTGTTGTTGAGAGACATCAGTGCGTATGTGATATAGCAGATTCTGGCATCTGACAGACAAGTAACTGTGACTTTGTCCATATCCAGCCTGATGAGAGGCACACCTGTGTGTCTCACAATGGAGTGTCCTATGACTAATATGTTGGGTTTATGGTTAGGCCTTAGTGGCTGTGGGACACAGGTGTGTGGCTATGCATGGCACATGGTGTGGAGGGCTGTGAAGTTTATGTGTTTTTGCCTTGGAGGTCTCCATTGTTTGGCTATGTTTATGTTGAAGACCTCTGCATATGTGAGTGTGTGTTGTGCATGTGTGGGTGGTGTTGGAGGTGTAGTGATTGTGTTGACAACCTTTTCATTGCCAGATATACTGGCTTGAGAGGGAGAGAGCATGGACTGTAGGTTCCTAATGTCATTGCACCTCTTACAAGTTTATTTCCTTGGTGGTGGTAGTAGATGGTTATCCGTGTACATGAGACATGCTACACTGTGTCAGGATGCATATATCAACCAGACTGGCAGGGGAAACTGTAGAACATTGTTCAGACATATTTTTCAGAATCTGAGGGAGGAAGGCTAGGGAGACCTAAGGGGTGGGTCTACATCTCAGGTGCTTAAACCAAAAGAAAGAGGCTTAGAATAATGCATACACTTTAGTCAGGCTATAAACAAGCAGTAATAGGTGCAACAGAAAAGATGCAGTTGAACTCCTTAGAGAACAAGCAGCAAGTAGCAGGAAACAGCAAGATGAGAAGGAAAACATACGATTTATTGCAACTATGTTGCTGATAGCCACATACATACTCTGGTGATAGATGGCGGGGTATGATGTGGGAGTTAGCAGTGGATAGTGCTGGCAAATGTGGATGTGCAGGGTGTGTATATACTGGACAGCAATGTATGCGGTCCTGTGACATGTTCCCCTCTTCCTGTCTTTCAGGACTGATGTACAGATGGAGGCACCCACCTTTTTCTGCAGCTGAAAATGACATGATCATTGATGGTCTCAAACTGCATCATGAAATCCTTCTGTCCAGGAGTCACCAAAATCAGGAACAATGTGTTGCACTGTGGGCTGACCTCGTTGCATCAGTAAATCTAGTGGGCTACAGGAAAGAAATTATGAGCAGGTCTGACATGGGCCACAGACATGATAAATGCTGCATGGCAAAGGGCCACAGCTGTGGCCAGGGACTGTGCTGGCACCAGTGGCGGGTCTACAGCAGAACTACTCTCGGCCACAGAGGAGTTCCTGGCAAACCTGGGTTCAACCACTTGCTCACAAGCATCCATCACCCCATATGTTGTGGAAGTGGGTGGCACAGCTTCCACAGCAGAGGAGTGTCCAAGTAAGCCTCCTGTGGTCATCACTTTAATACTGTAGCAGTCGTAATGGCAGCTTCTGCATACCTGTACATGGATGTCAGGTCAATCTGCTTTTGGGGGAAGGTTTTTTTTTTTTTGTAACGCACACTTGTGCACACATATTTAGAATGTCAGCAATGTGGACAGTATCACAGTTTGTACTGTACATGTTGATATATGCACATATTATCCTGTACCAATGCCACATTTGTGTTTGCTGACAATGCATCTTCCCCACAGTTTCATAGGTATATCTGTTGTGGCCAGAGTCCAACATCCTGTAGCAAGTGAGTGTGAAACTGTTTTGGTATGGCTCATATATACCCTAATAATGTTATGGGCTGCCAGTTTGCCATGGATACAACTGTTAAGCTTAGCCACAGTGCAATACTTACATGTTCAGTTTTGGAGGGGTTCACTGCAGTGCATTGAACTGATAATCACAGTAGTGTATTTGCAGGAGCTGTAACATATTTGCACATATTTTTGTGAAGGTCTATGCAGTCTGCTATACAGGGGGAAACAGTATGGTGGAGATGGGTGCACTGTGTTTTAGGTGAAGGTCCATTACATAAACTAACATATCACTTATCTCATAGGTGTATAGTACTGGCAACATTAACCGGATGTAGTTGCAGTGCATGTTATTAAGGACCTGTCTTGTCTGTGTATGTTGTGGTCTGCTTGTGTGTTGTGCATAGGATCAGTAATAAGGTGAGGTATGTATAATGCAGTTGTGACACCTCACCTGTGTGTGTGTGTGTGTGTGTGTGTGTGTGTGTGTGTGTGTGTGTGTGTGTGTGTGTGTGTGGATCAGCAGACATAATAGTGCAGGTGTTAATGTGGTCCTGTTGTCTTCCTCCTGACAGGTGACCGTAAGGTTGGAGTGTGTCCTCCTCACAACCTGATATCAGTGTCTCATCAGACTCTGATGATGATGTTGGCCATAGTGAGGCACAGTTGGGGTTGTTGGGGGCTGAATCTGTCCCATGGCTTGACATCTCACTTCCTCCCTCAATGTCCCCGCACACAGTCAGTATGCCCACACATACCCAGCCCCCTGTGGCCACAGATATTGGAGAGTCAGAGTGTGGTGGCATCGAACAGGAGAGTGTGGTGACTATGGCATCATTGACTGCAGACACTAGCCATAACCAGAGATCTGGCAAGATCCCACACAGGCAAATTAACAGAGGTGGTCAAAGGAGGACTGCTGTCCATCCACCACCTGTCCCTGGTATCACATCATGAGTCACTCGATGCATGTTTTGGTCCATCATGGAGGCACAGGCACATTCCAACCACAATACCAGATGGATGCTCAGGATCATGGATGCATCACTGTTTGACATCCATGACTCCATCCACAACATTGGTGATGCCATACATCATTTCACTGATGTAGTGGGACTGATGGTGGAATGAGACATTGTCAGCCCTGTGCTAGAACATGTGATGGCAGTAGGGCATCGGACATGTGGTCATAGGTCAGCAACAACATCAGCTGAGAATTCACATGGCCTTGCACACTCACGGTCCTGTAGTGGCAGTATCTCCAGCACTACAGAAGGGAGGGTGCTGTCCACACCACAATATGGTAGGTCATGGGCATGGGGTCCTGGGTTGTCCCATGAGAGACACATTCTCAGCAGACACCAGTCACCATCGTCAAGTAGTACCGCTTCTGGCCCTGGGCATGGTGGTGCCCATGCCACTCCTGGCAGAGCCAGTTTTCTTGTTCATGGCCAGAGACAGTGAACTGTACATTCTGCCATGTATGGTCCACAGCTGTCCAACATACTTTAGTGAAGGGCTAGCACATGGCTTGGCTGTGTATGCGCACACACTCATGCATCACTGTCACATGCAGGTCACCGGCCCAGCTGACCAGCTCACCTCCTGACACACACACACATGATGTCAACTGTGTGGCACAGCCAAGGTCTCTGGCAACCCCACACCACAAACTGTGTATGTGATGATACCTGTGCTACATCCTTGTCATCCATACCATTGATGCAGGGACATGCAAATATGTGTCTGATGCACAGGGTGACTATAGTACAGTTAATGACAGTTTGTAGTGCAGTAGTGTTATCCTCTGTAAGTTGCTGTCTGCTGGCATGTGTCACGAGTACACATCAAAGTGTATGTACCTTTGTTCCATGATGTTGCATTGGTGGTAGTCCTGCTGACTGACTGTTGCTTCCCACACCTTTTGCTGTTTCTGTTCCAGTGGTCTCTGTGTCTATGCTGTGGAGACCTGGTGCCAATACAGTGGCTCAGGATGCCGTGGTGGCAATGCAGAAATATGACTTCTCCAAGGTATGGCTGTATATGTACATGGTTACCTAGGTGCGTATGTGTAGAACAGTGTGTCAGTCACAATGGGGGCAGACAGCATAATCTTGCATGCATACACTGTGACAAGGCATGCTACTCTTTATACATGTCCATGTCACCTGGGTGTTCAGTAGGATCATATGTTCATAGGATCATAGGAGGTTACTAGACTAATGGCCTTGGGGACCTTACAAGCCTAGCCATTAGTTTATCCCCAAAAAGAAACATCAGTCAGCACCTGTTGCTCCTGTCAATGAGAGACACAGGTGCAACCCCTGGGACAGATTTGTGGATTACCATCCACTTATCAAGGTTGCACTTGAAGAGGGTCAGTGAGGTACTCTGCTTGTTGTGTATGGGAAATCTATTCCTGAGACAGGGAAGCCTCTGGGAGACAAATCTGTCTCTTCTGAAGGTTATGTTGATGTCGCATATCAGATTTAGGCCTATCATGCAGGTAATGTGTGAGGAGTTGGACTTGCGTATATGGAGCAGCTGTATTAGGGCAGGGTCCAAGATTGCCTAGTAGGCAAGACACAGATCACCTCTGAGCAACCTGATACCGAGTGGAGCAATAGTGATTTGAGCCTGTCTGCATTGGACAGGTATTGGAGGCCATGGATTCTCTTTGTGAGGTATTTCTGTGGCCTTTCCAGTTGGTGCCATTGTCAGGATAGGTACATACCAAATGGGGCATTGTACTAAATTATTGGGCTACTGAGTGAGGACTATAGAGTGGTAATGACCACCTTGTTCCTGGATGCAATCCCTTTACTTATGAGATGAACCACATAAAATACTTTTCTGATCACTGCTACTACATGATGGTAGAATGTGAAATTGTTATCAACCTGAGTACCCAGGTACCTCAACACAGGTTGTGTTTAGGGGATTGTCATTGATGTGGTGATCAGTAGGGGTCATGTCTTTGCAAATGGTATGATGATACTTTTTTGCATTTAGCTTTGAGCCAGGATATTGGCACCAGTCTTTAGTTGCTGTAAGACCCTCTTATAGCATGTTAACATCATATGGGGAGTCAATGACAGCACCCAATTTATAGTCATCCACAAACTTGGTCAGTATCTACAAATGTAGGTGGTGGCGGGTGGCACAAACTTGGTCAGTACCTACAAATGTAGGTGGTGGCGGGTAGTATTCATGCCTAGATACATGTGGGCTCTTTAAGGACAGCAGCTACTCACAGGGCATCAAAATGTATATGTATTGCACACACATAGGCAAGACAGACTAGGGTTGCCACCTTTTCAAATGCCCATTGTGGGACACTTTTTGTAAAAATGTGAGATTTGGCAGGACAAACCACACCCACGGTGAGTACAAAGGACAGAACTTCACTTTTTTGCCAAAATAGCTTATTTTTGTAGCATTTGAGTTATGTTATTTCTAATAACGTTTATGTTTTTCTGATATAAAATTACTTTTATGCAACTATTAGAAAAATGTAGGAATGTTTGTTGTCCTACACTTTTGGGACATTTGTATTGTTTTAGTTTTTTTTCACAGGACACACCTGGCCAAAGAGAGACTGCACCTTGCAGAGTGGGACAGGTGGTAACCCTAACACATTCACATTGCTGCAAGGGGATATATATACACACACAAACACACACACATATGAATTGCCTTGTTGGGATTAGAATCCCTACCTGTCTAATTGTACACATTATAGCGCTACATACGAATCACATGCGTCACACAGATTACGTGTTTTAGGAGTGTCTGCCACTACTGTTAAAGCGGATGAGATCTGCAGATACTGTAAAGGTTGCCAGTGGGGGGCTAACAGGTTTGTATAAGCCCTTAAATTTGTATAACTATTGCACACACACAGGCAGGCAAGACAGGTACATTGCTGCTGGTGATTTGCTTACACACACATGCACACTCACAAAGTTGCCAGTTTTGGGGTCAGAACCCCTGTCTATCTAGTTGTAGATACTATACTGCTGTCTATTTATTGCATTCACCACAGAGCTACTGTGTTTAGAGAGTGTCTAGCTGTGCTTCTAAGGTGGATGACATCAGTAGTCCCTGAAAAGGTTGCCAATGGGGGGGGGTTAACAGGCCCTTAAAATTGTATAACCCACATACCAATACACACACAGCCCCACTGCTGTGAGGGGATATGCTTACACACACACACACACACACACACCCACACACACACACACACACACACACACACACACACACACACACACACACACACACACACACACACACACACACACTCACAGAGTTGCTGGTTTTCAGATTAGAACCCCTACTACTCAGGTGGACGATATCATTATGTCCTGGAAAGGTTGCCAGTGGGGGTGTTAACAGGCTGGCACAGGCCCTTAAAATTGTATAACCATCGCCACACTGCTGTAAGGGGATATGCTTACACACACACCAATACACTCACAGTGTTGCCAATGTTGTGTTTCAAACGCCTATCTATCTAGTTGTATATACTATAGCACTGCATGCTTATCACATACACCACATAGCTTATATGTTTGGGGAGTGTCTAACCTGCTTCTAAGGTAGATGACATCAGCATGTCCTGTAAAGTAAGCCAAAGGGGGGGTTAACAGGTAGGTACAAGGCTTAAAATGTATAAGCATTGCACACACATAGGCAAGACAGACACACTGCTGTAAGGGGATACACTTCTGCATATGTACACACACTCACAGATTTGCCATTGCTGGGATTAGAACCCTTATCTATCTAGTTGTACATACTACAGTGCTACTTATTTATCGCATGTGTCATGGAGTTTATGTGTTTGGAGAGTGTCCGCCACTGCTGTTGGGGTGGTTGGCATCAGCAGCTGTTGAAATGGAGGCCACTGTTGTGGAGGACACTAGTCACAGGACCATAAAATGATTGACCATTGCAAAGACATAGGTCTGTTGGGCATGTCTATACTGCTGTATGTGAATATCTGCACACACTCACACAAGGTAGCTGATGTGAGATTAGAACCCCTACCTACATACTATTACACACTACAGCTCACAGTACTAGTTGTATGCACCACTAGTTACATTTGGTGTACAATTGGCTGGAACACTACATCACTCTATACCTTTCTGTCTCTTTCTCACTTTCTCTCCCCCTCTCTCCATCTCTCTCTCTCTATATATAATATATATATATATATATATATATATATATATATATATATATATATATATATATATTACCTATATAGACGTATCTATATAATACTCTACAGATACATATATATCTATATGTGCTGCATACTGATAGATAAGGGTAATAATGTCTGATGGGGATAGGGAGAGACAGATATACATAGATGTCTGTATGCACAGAGATACTGTATATTGACATCTCAGTTCTTTAGGCAGATGAGGCATTAGACATGAGCTGAAATTAGCTAAGTGTAAGGATATGCCCAGTGTGACCATCACTATTTACATGGGGACTCCAGGCCAGACCTACCTGTACTCCAGTCTGAGATTTTGTGTGCTACAGCCAATTGGCTGCTGTACCTGATTCATCAGTGCAGCACCTCCCTGATATAATGCCCAAGGGATTCCCCGCTTTATGCTGACCATAATATAAGCCTCATACCTAGGGTGTGTACAGATTGTATTAGACTGAACAGGGTTTTACATCATATGTCTGGTACGTTTTACATAGCAATGTGATTTCCTGGTACCTAAGTGATGATGTGATTTCCTGGTACATAAGTGGCAAATCACTATAGACTGACATGAGGAACTGCTGATAAACATTTGTGTTACTGACTCCATACACAGCAGGGAACCCTTCCTACTGCACGAACTGTTATTCTCTGCACTTTTTACATTTGTCTAGCCACTAGCCCGTCCTTTTCCTTATATGTGGGAATTTGTTCCACTCCTGTTCCTGGCTTTGTCCATAGTTCCTCCTCTATGTAGTTGTAGGCATGCTGTGACTGGTGTACAAGATGTAACACCACACACAGGGTTACAGAGTTCACACCTTTGACTGGACCTGTTTTGCAGGATGTCCAGCATTGCACCCCATATGTCTGCTGTGGTGCTCAGACAGTTTGTGTTGTTTTCGTATTATACTGCTACATGGTGTCCACTGACTTGTAAGTACCTGCTGTTATACTAGCCACTGTCTAGGCTGCTCAGAGCTGTGTACTGTCCATATCTGTGGACCCTGTCTCTTCATTGTCTCTGGCTTTGTCAAGATTTCTTGCAGTAAGAAACAGTGACATTTGGTAATGTACTTAGCCCACTAAGCCACAACAGCCACCAAACAGTGCAGTTTAATTCCTGACACTATCGGCCGCAGGCATACATAGCAAGTTAATCCCTGCATATTGTAGAAATGGAACATGTCAGTTGGTTGATTGGGACAGCCCTGAGATTGTGTGGTCTGCTGCTATTACCTTGCAAACATACTGTTATTGCAGTTGTATGGGAATACAAGTGTGTTGGGGTTAGGGGAATCTAGCATTGACAGTCATGTGTCTGTCCTATGACCCCACTGTTTGTCATTTCCCTTGCATAGTGCAGTAGGATATGCTGTCTTGTGGCCTACTGCATATTATGGGGCAGCCAGTATTGGACAGGGAGTTCCTGTTGTCCCACATAGCTGTTAGTTGTCTTCAGGTAGGCAAGTAGCCCACTCTATTCCCTTGCAAACATGTGGCAGGTCCATACATATGCCACCATAGTCTAGTACCCCATATATTTGTCGTAGAAAGGAGTGACTTACCTTGTGGCTGCAGCAGCTGAGATAACAGTGCTTCAGGGCTGACTCTGTCAGATGCATGCAGTACACAGCCAATACATGGTAAGGTACAGGTTGTGTTGTGTGGCTGGCATCCTTTTTATTATGTATGCGAGTTGGAGTGAGGTGTCAGTCCCTAGGACCCTAGGTTGTCAGGGCATGTGTTATGTATTGCCTCTTTGCCAAGGCCAGGGCATACGGGACATGCCTTCTTCTGCCTACAGGAACAGGATCAGGGGGTTCTTCCTCTGAGTCCCCCTGTGGCTGTGGGGACCTTGGCACTGGTGGGGGGCTGTGTGTCCCTTTCCTGTGATGTTCCTGCCACAGCTGTTTCCACAAGATCATATTGTGTAGGATGGCACATATTGTGAACATGTGTGCACATGTGGCTGGACAGTACTGCAGAACAGTGGAACCATGACTTAATCAGCTCAAACTCATGCTCTGTGATGTTCCTAGTTTGTGTGTGTGCCTCATTATGGCATTCTTTGGTAGGTGGGTGTGCATTTCTGATGAGTGTCATCATCCACAGTAGCAGTGCATAGCCAGCATCCCCCAGTAGATTGCTGTACGAGATGTACCCCCCCCTGGCAAATGTCTGGTACAGCTATGATGCGTGCCAGATGTGGGAGTCATGATAATTTCCATGGCTGCCAGCACACACATTCATGATAATGCCCTGGGCATTGCACACAACCTGGCAGTTGATGGAGTGATACCCTTTGCAGTTAACGTAGACTCTACCCTCCTCACAAGGTGGTGCTTTGATGTGCACATGAGTGCAGTCTATGGCACCCAGTACCTATGGGTAGTATGTTACATGGTGGAAGAGATGCATATTGCTGGCCCTCTCCTCATGGGTGTGGGGTAAATATATGTGGTCACTGGCATGTGCTTGCAATGGCAGCCAGGGACTGGTGGAGTACCCTGGATACAGATGACTGTGAGACCCCCATCATGTCCCCAGTAGGTCTTTGAAAAGTATCTGCAGCTAGTATTCTAAGGGTTACACATACCTTTGTTTCCCCTGGGATGGGATCCCCTTGATTGACTCTGGGTCTGAGTTAAGGGTGGCAAAGCTCAGTGAGTTCTTGTAGTATGTGCCTGTTTTGAATGGACCAGGGCTTATCAGTCATTTATATATGATTGGCTTTCCCAGGCTATTTCTTTTATTTATGTATTTTTAAATTTCTTTCACTGCTAAGCACTGAGGTGTGGTGCACAAACCTACGGCGCTAGTATTCACAGTGCTCAGCAGTCTAGACACACTCCCATGTATGGGCATGCTCATCTTAGCTTAAACAAGCTAAAACATGTGCTGCAGAGCTAAACACAGCTTAGCAGCACTGGATACCCCCCCCCCCCGGTTAGCTGTGCTTAACTGAGCACAAACTGGCACGCTGAGCTCCAATCCATTTAAACATAGTGTGATACACCCTTTTTAATGTAAACTACCTGTTCTACTAACACCAACACAGTTCTGGGCCTACACGGGTTTTATCTGCAGACACAGTGGCCCATTTTTGCTATTCAGTAACCCCAGCTCATTTGCATACAGATCCTTGCATATACCCTGGATACTTCACTATTCCAGGGCCTGCTTCCTTAGCAACCACTGACACCTGCCATTGTACATACTGCCTGCAGGGCACTATTGTAAATATTATTTTTACAAATGTCTTATTTTCAGTTTTTCAACATTTTAATATATATATATTTTTTGTATAACAGCATGTTTACACATTGTTGTGCACAGCGCAAATGTAATATGTGTATTAAAAAATATATTATTTTATATTGCTTTGCACTGATTTTTGAACTTACAGGGTGTAGTTTTGGACATTTCAATGCTTGCACTGACATATCCAACCTTCTATTTGGGCTTTTACAGCCCCTGTTTAATTTTTATATTGCTGTACACATTTATTTTCCCTGTACAGTTCTGACACCAATATGGCTCCTGCATGGATACCTTTCAGGTTACTGGATTGCAAATCACCCTCATTTGAATGCATTTCACCTGCTTATGAGGTGATTTGCATGCCATGAACACTTCTATGCCCGCACGCTCGTATACGCCCCACCACTCTGTTTACTGGATCGCACGGCTGCCGGTTTCCATGTTGAGGCCATGCCACTATGTCTATATGGAATATCACTCTGTGTAGGCTTTATCGAATTCCCCCCAGTGTGTTACCAGTTTACCTCTGATCTCATTTAAAATCTGAATTCTGTAGTTTTACTATTTTTAGTATTTACCAGTAAAAGAGACATCAACCATTTCTTAACAGAATGTCATTAATGTAAAAACTATAAAGTGTCAAATACAGGAAACATTTTTGCTGGCAGAAAAAAATAAGCTGTATTATTCTGTAAAACAATTAGATTTTAGCAAAGGATTTTCTAAATTTGTACCATTGCAATCCTCAAGCTGCAATCTCAAACTGACCATATTGAATACCAGGTGCATAAATATACAAAGTATTTCTAATGATCAGTTGTCATTTTATGGGCATAATGTATTCTTGCAGTGTTGCTGTTTTTGAAATATGTTCTATGTTTGCTAAATCTCACAATACACCACATTTTACACTGTCTCATTGCTAAGTCACTTGTGAATTCTTAATCGCAGACTATTTTGGTGGACCATAAAATGACATTTCACTTGCTTCTAGTGATCATGGTCCTCCCATCTCAATCAGCATCTGCCATTTTAATAGGGTTCTTCATCCGAGCAGTCACAGGATGTGGCATCCCAGATCAAAGAGAGTGGTGCATAAATCTTCCAAGGCTAGATAATTGGACTGCTTGTCTTCCCTGTCAAGAATGTTATCATTAATGGAATAGTGGGTGCGGGATTTTGGTGATAAATCCCAAGCCCCTCCCATCACGAAATCTCAGAGTAAATGGTATTCCTATAATGACTCTCAGACTTCCATGCATACCTCATTTCCTGATGCAGCATGTACAGTGGTCTGTAGCTGCTTGTGTTGTGTCCCTATTCTGGTAATCACAGATATCTGCCACCACTGCAGTGGACGGAGTTGCCATCCCTCCTCTTAGCAGGGACATTGATTGCTGAAATCCTCCCATGGTGGTTATCAATCATTTATCTTAGAATACATATATTTTTTTAATTAAGTTTGTTGACTAGGGTAGTAAGATGATCCACAAGAAACACATTTCAGCTAAAATCCAAGGATTATAGCAAACAATTGAGAAATGTAGTAACATAATGTCATATATAAAAGCAGTATAAGGGGATAGCACCTGAGAGACAATACACAAGCATTTAAGTTGAAATATATATCATAAAAATAGTACTAAGTAAGTAGCAGGTTTAGTGGACAGTATATAAACATAAGCTTTATGCAGTAAGAGGTCAATTCTTGTAGCATTAGAGGAAAGACTGAGAAGGAAAAAGGAAAGGGGAGATAAGAAATATAAAGTAAAATAAGGAGAAATCGTGAATAGGTGGAGTACAATAAGGGGGAGATAACTTTACTATCATCTAAGTCTCTAATTACATATGGGCTGCCTTGAGCCATGACCTGTCATGTCTTTAAAGCCTTGGAATGGTGAGTCTATAATTTTAACATTAAAAGTATTCTGCTGTGTGTTTGCAGTGGAGGAGTTCACCCCACACCCCATAAGGTATTTATCCTAACTCTGAGTCACAAAGCCCAAGGGAAAAGAGAAAAAACTTCAACTCTTACACTAATTTTTTGATACATTAAAGTCACATTGAGTAACAGCTCAACATTTGATGTTTCCCAGCCAAAGACAACATACTTTAGAAGTTATCAGGCAAGGGTGCATCCTTATGTGCATTGTTTAGTATTAGGGTTAGGGTGAGGGTTGCATTTAGCACTGTGGTTAGGGGTGGAGTTAGATTTACAGTTATGGTTAGGATTAGGTTTAGCACACCTGAATAAGGTTTATAGGAGGAATTCTAGCCTAAGATTTGGTTGTGGGTAGATAGTAGGAAGGATTCTGTGTTCTACCAGAAGCCTGTCACATTGATGGAAAATAGAAATTTAATACTGTCCGAAATAAACTTTATATAAATCTCTAAAGAAGAAAAATCAGCACAAGAAAGAAGCACGGAAAGAGCCTTACAAAATGTGTTAGTCGAGAAACATGGGGTATAGAAAAAGAAGATGAAAAGCACTTATATGAGGCACTCAGAGTACTAAAAGTAAGGTTAATAGAAAAATGCACAACTTTGAACCCATTTCTATGCATAGGAAACATAAAGCTATAGAAGAGAACTACCCTGATTCTTGTTCAGATAGTGGATATGTTAAAACAGAAGGAATTTTTTTATCCCAAACTACCCTTTGAAAGGGAGCAACTAAAAATAAGTTAGACAGTAGAGGAAGTTGCACCTTATATCTCAAGATGATTATTTGAAAAAGTAAGCCAAAATTAGCAAACTTACATACAAGCCACATAAACTTTAAAAAGCAGTGGGAAGATGATAGTTTATGCTCCGATTATTCCTTATCCATATGTTCAGTTAAAAGATGAGCTCTAACATAAAGTAAGTAATGCTAGGGGGAGAATTCTGTATCAGTTGTTACTGTCAATATCTTATAGCATACGACCAATTAAACTAGTCCAAGTCTTCAGTTAAGAGGTCACACAGGGATAGGCAAATTGAAGGCAACTGTGCTAACCATATATTAAGTTCATATGTATTTAGTAGGTAGGCAGTCCATGAGATTACTGAGGAGCCTGTCCCAATCTACCAGTTGGTCCACAACACTGACTAGTAAACTGACTTGCCCAGAATCACTGTTGGTAAATAGAGGCCAAAGAATTAAAACCCTGGGCTACAGGAAGCAACTTGTTAACAACTCATAGACTTAATTCTTTGTCCTAATTGCCAGGTATAGATAAAGAGACAGAAAATGTGTGCTTCTTTTCCAGAATGTTAGAAAGCTGTGTCCTATCCTGATTTTAAAAGTCCACTGATTCCAATGCATATTATAGATGTGCTATTTGAATGCATTGCTATGGACACTGTGGGGTCAATAGTAAAATCTAACAATTGGTAACAATATATAATGCTGGACTCCTCTCCAAAATTTCCAGAAGCTGTGCCATTATTCATGGTTGATGTTAAGGCTATTGTCGAAGGACTGCTACTGTTATTTTTTAGACTAGATATCCCTAAAGAGATAGTTACTGAACTCCACTCCATTTATATAACGGATACTGCATCGGTTATGCCAAAGCCTTCAAGTTAAGCAGTTGAAAATATAGGTACACTATCCACAGACTGATAGCTTAGAAAATATGTGCAATAAAATACCGAACTCCATACAAAAACAGAAATAGATGTGATGGTCACAAGTAGGACTATTTATTGCCCTACTTGCTGTTTCAAAAACAGACGTATTATGAGTATCAATGAGGTTTATGTCATTTGAGCTGTTGTACAGCAGACCTCTTAGCGGGTTGCTTGTTATTGTTAGAGGGACTTGGGTAAAAAGAAAAGTTACCATTTAAAACTGTGGTAGGACACTAAGTTTGTTTACAGGACAGAAAGCCCAAGAACAGCAACAGCAGGTCTGCAATAAGAATGATTAACTTACGAATTTAACCCAGAGGATCAGTTAATTAGCATTAGCACCCACCATGGAAAACACTTTTCAAACTAACTTTAGAGGTGTTTGAAAGAATACATGTAATGAACTACAAGGTTAGCCAAAAAAGAAAGAGGAAAATAGAGCAAATCTATTGTAGTAAGGTACTAATGCCATAGTGGAAATTAGACATTCTGTAAATACTTGCCAATTTAAATTCTTACAGGAGAGCTAAAACAATCCCTACAAGAATTATTGTCAAAATGTAAAACATAAATAACTGAATTTTAATTAAGGAATAAAGGAGTGTTGGCAGACATGTTTGAGGAATTAGCCTGATGAGATGATTCCTGTAGTAATGGTTAGTTTGTGAGCCTACAGAGTAAGAAAGCATGGAAACAACTTATAAAAGTGGGGCAAGACTTGGATGGAAGGATGACAGCAGCACACGTTTTCTGGTCTGCAGTATTTCAACATTTCTGACAGGATTTATTCACAAAATTCAGTGATATCTACTTGAAAACAATAAATCCCAAAACTAGAAGACTGAAGCTTTATATCGGTGTAACTTTAATCTTATAATTCTCATATTTCCTTGTCAAATTTTAAGGAAGAAAAAGTGAAGAAACTACAACTGAAGGAACATGAATCACTCTAAGACCACTCAACAGGACAACTCTTTGAAAAAATAACTGCAGTCAATTCTTACAAACATTCAAGATTTAATGCTGAAAATTGATAAACTTGATTTTAAAATGGATAGAATTAAAGAAAACACTACTAAGGAGATTGAATTATTAAATGACGTCCTGAAGCAACAAAAGGTACAAATTACAGCACTAGAAGAATCAATATGTGATGCTGACTGCAGGCTAATAGATGGGGAAAAGTATTAATATCCTTCTACAACAAAATAAATTATTGACAAGATTGATGATATGGAGAATAGGTCTTGAAGAAACAGCATAAGAACTGATGGTATACTGGAAAGAATAGAAGGAGGCAATGTGGTGAGTTGCTTAACTACTTGGCTCCCAAAACCTTTAAATCTACTGGAAGCTTTATCTTTCAGAATTTAGAGAGCACATAGATCTTTATCTACAAATACCTAGTAAAAATATGCGGTCTATATTAGAAGCACAAAACTGCTTTTGAGTGAACACGTAAAGAGCGCCACATATTCATCGAACCACATTTAAGAGATTCGATGAGTGTGTCACAGGGTGAGGAGGTAGTTGGCCAACTACACAGAATTGCCCTTACCTTCACTGTAGTGTGGTCTCAGAGTTGGTATATTTAGTTAGGGGGTTGTGGGGGGCAAAGCCCCCCACCTCATAATGGCTTTTTATTTTAATTTTTTCTGAATGGCCACTTGATTTTTTTTCACTAGGAAAAAATTTGATTGTGTGGCCATTCGCTATTTACAGATTTTGTGTATTGTGTCAACTTTTATATAGTCACACATATGTACTTTCGTTGTTCTGATATAGACCCAAAATATGCATCCCAGATCCATCGTTGTTAAATTTATGTCAAGATAAGGCCAAGATCTTGTTTTAAAGTTTGCTTGAGCGCTCCCTCCTTTGAAAATAGGGGATCAAATTGTTAGATTTGACAATGTTATTTCAAAAAGAAAGGCTTGCATTCTTCTTATTAAATCATTGAAAAAGGCTGGTATTAAATCTCAACTACTCTTCCCTGCAAGAATAAAACTTTCTTTAATGGAAAGAACAAAATCATTTGAAACACTTGAAGATACCAACAACTTTATGCAACAAATAACCTTAATAAATTCAACAGAACTTATAGACACCAGTAGCACATTAAAAAGACAAGCAAAAACAAAACAAAAAAAAGAATGGTCTGTGAAAGAAAAGAAAAACCCAGAGACAAATAAATAATTCATAAAATTATTTGTAATATATTACAATGGAGTTGCTTCTAAGTCATCTTGAAATCACACAAACAAGGTAATACATTTTGTTTTACTTGTTTCCTTTTCCTTTCTCCTTCCCTTTCAAAACTTAAAAAAGCATTAATAGTTAAACTATATGTAGCACTACAAGATTTACTAATGACTTAAGATCAGAAATGATATATATTTTTAAGGTTCCCCTTCATAACATTGCAGTCCATTTCTTTGAGTCTGAAAATGTTGAGATGAAAATTTCATAAGTGTAGAAGCATGAACCCCAGGAACATTGCTTTTCCTCTCTGGGTAAGTAATCACTTGACCAACATGGTGAACTTTGTCCTTTCTCTACTGTAGTGCGATCTTGAAATTGGTATATTTAAGTAGGGGGGTGTGGGGGGCAAAGCCCCTCACGATGGGTGTAATTTGTTACTGTTAGTGTTTTTTGTTGGTGGCCAAGTGATTATTTTCCTGGACAGGAAATATGATGTTCTGGGATTTGTGCTTCTGCACCTATGATGTTTTGGTTATGACGTTTTCAGACTCGATGACCTGGAATGTGATGTTTTGAAGGTAAACCATTTTTAAATGTTAAGTGAATTTTTAGTCTCTATACAAGAATATACAAAGATGTTATAGTCATAGTGGCACTTTGCTAAATTGACTTTTACAACTATCTTTTACTGCTTTACTACTTTGAGGTCATGCTGTGGCTAATAATGTATGTTTAAAATGATAACAGTTATAGGTAAAATAAGTTGACTATACACTTTTAATTATTCTAAGAAATTGCCTTAGTTTAAAATGTGGGATGTTATTGTCTACCTAATTTATTCATCAACTGAACAGAAATGCTCAATTTCTTTTTTATTTGTATGTTTGTCAGTTAAAAAATGAGCATTTAGAGCAAAAATTAATGTTTTACATTGCTCTCTGCTTTTTAATACATCAGCGAGCATTTCTAGTCTCAAAGCTGCACACTACAAGCAAAAATTCCCACTGACTTACTTTTTAGAAAGTTTCTGAAGCAGGCTCAAGCTCCTAAAGGGCTGTAGAGCCTCCATTTTCATGCAGAGATGTTTGAGATGACATATAGGAATAATTAACTGCCTTTGACCTTTTTACCTCTAGTTGAAACAATGGACCAATCAGATTACAAAACAGACATTGCCTTGCTTCCTTTTGAATTATTTGTAATGCTTTTACCTGAAAATGTAATGTCTAAGTAATGACTCTGTTGTTTAATAAGCTTAATATATAAATTGAATTAGTGGTATTAAGTTTTAACAGCTTGTAGGCCATTTTTAAATAAAAATGGGAGTGACTTGAATGATTGACAATTCAAACGGCTGTGATGTATCAGTTAACTAGTTCTGAAAAGTTCTGCAATGCTGAGATGTTGGTAACCTTTTGTAAATGAAACTACTGAAAACATCCAGTTTCTGGTAAGAAACAGAAAACTTACAATAGAAAAGTACTATACAAAGTTAAATATAAATAAATGTTATATTAATATTGCTTTCCTTACTAAATATTAGTTAACGTGTTTTGTGTTCTTTTAAAAAAAGAAGTTTCTATTCAGCTGGGGTTTATGAATGCTTTTATATGTATAACAAATATGCAATATCATAAAATGGGGGAATATGACAGTAAAAAGATGGAAGAATTGCAGTGAATACTGATCACTGATGATTGCTTATACTTTATTTACTTGTTACCCTCTACCTGCTTTTTAAAATGTTGTGTCTTTTGGGCCAAAGGTGGACTATATCATTATGTATCCATAATTTAATTTAATGATATATTACTTATAAAATGTATAATCTGCATTATTATTAATAGTGATTGCCCCTCACATCTATGTTCTATTGTGCAATGTTCTGCCTTTTCTTCAATTTGTATGTTAGTCTGCAGTAGTAGAAAGTCGCCACTAGATGTTATGGTTTGGCAAGTTTGTCGCTAGTATGGTACACATATTAAGCCAGAAATACTGTATTCCATGCAGAAGGTCTTTAATGCTTATATAGTTAAGATTTCTAATTTATTTGTTTATAATTTTCCATAACAAATGTTATTTTAATCTGCTATAAAAAATATAGGGAATCAATACATGTATCTTAATACTGCAAAATCTGTTAAACTATGTCAGCATATAAAGTTCTCTCTTTATTTAACATTTGTTTATCGGGAAAGTCTGACTTGGAATAAAGCCAATTTTCAGTGGAGGCCCGGGGAGAAATGCTCAAGATGCATGTCTTTGTAATGTGGGAGGAAACCGCAGTACCCGTAGAAAATCCACACAAATGCAGGGAGGACATGTAGACTCTGCACAGAAGGCACTCCAGATGAGACTTGAACCAGAGAACCTCTAACTGTGAGGTGACAATGCTACCGCCGCACCACTGTGCCATTCATGTCTTTAAATTTAAATGGGCTAAAGAATCCCATGAAAAGAGCTAGTGTGAACAAATATCTTTCTTTGCATAAAGAGGACATTGTTTTTTTTTTCAAGAAACATCTATTATCACAAGATTTGAACAGACTTTTGTTAAAAGACTATGTAATATTGGTTAGTTTACAGTATAAAGAAAAAAAAGAAGGGTTTCAATTCTATGGAAAAAAAATTTGCTATTACCAGAGATCATAGATTCTTATACAGATAAAAATGGTATCTTAGCTTTAGTAATAATTAAGGCTGGGAAAAAATCTTTATACCCTGATTAACTCATATTGGTTACCAGGAACAGGCACAAAAACAGTAAAACAGCATCTTGACACCATGACTTTATATTTTCAGGGAGAGATAACTTTATAAGAAGATTTTAATTGTATTTTATATTCTAAGGAATTTAAAAGACATTTATAATATAAAATGACCTTCTTCCTTAAAATGTTCTTACTACCCGCCGAGGTTTGGCACACAAACTAACGTTGATAAAGGATTAGTAACCAGTTCATTGTTATCTAAAATAGATGGTGTCGTGAGTGTGTCCTGCCCTTTAGCAGATCACAATGTCATCACCTTTAAATTAACGTTTCATATTGATTTTTTAATCTCTTGTCAGATGATTCCTCCTACATTATAAAAATAAAAGGCTTTCAAAACTGGTTTCTAGCTGAAATAAAACAACTTACTGAAGTAAACAATAATGGGGAGATGTCAGACATGATTCTGTGGGATACCTTAAAGGTAGTTCTTTATGAGAAAGTTAAAAGCTGGTACTTGTCTAAAAGAAGATTGGGATAAGAGGCTAGTAGATATACAGAATAAACTAGATAAGTTGAAAGGTAACTTTACACCTAATGATAAAATGGTGTTAGATAACGTAAATTAACTGAATAAGGAATATTAGGACATCTTATACCACAACATTTCCATTAATTTAGAGAAAATCAAGTTATACTCCTACTCAGTCAACCCTAAAAGCCTACGTAAAACTGCAATTAGATCAAAATATCAAAATGAAAAAATACATATAAATGAAATCATATATAAAGAAGACAAGAAAAGAATAAAAGTGTCAGAAATGAAGAACAGGCTAGAATGCTTCAAAAAACATTATGATCATATAAACAACTCAAATGCAATGATAAGTGATAACAACATCCTAAATAACTTCTTAAAAAAGAACATTCAAAAGCAAATTATCTCATGATAATATTACCAGAATTGATAAAGCCTTTACTATGAAAGAGCCAAAAGATCAAATAATCTAAAAGTCAATTATATAAACTTTTACCAGATAATATATTAAAATCTTGTTAAATACATTTCAAGAAGTTAAAAACATGTCAAATGTCCCACCTAAGTAAAAATATTGAAATGAATAAAAATGAGCGTAGACTAAGGGACAGACTCTATGAACATGTGTATAGTATTAAGAAGTCTAAGGTGGAGAACACTCTGGCAAAACATGTACATGAACATCCACAACACAGTTTTTGCTTTCAGATTATAGATCAGGTGGAGCACGACCTTAGGGGAGGTCCTTTTAATTTGCTTTTAGAGATCCGTGAACTTATTTGGCAAATTAGGGTTAATGCTTACAGTCCCCTGGGTCTGAATGATATGTGTACTTTAGCTTATGTTCTTAAGTACAGGAGTCTTCATAGTTTCATAGTTTCATAGTATAGTACTAGGCTATCTGCCCTGGGGCATTTGTAAGCCTAGCCATAGTGATGTGGCTTTTGCCACCCCATGAAATGGTACAAAAATGTACAGAATAAATCTAGAATACTGTGCCACTGTCTAGTAGTGACACAGTGAAGGTCCCCTTATATAATAGAATTAGTTTACTGTGCCCCTGTCTAGCAGTGACACAAATGTGACCCCTGGGGTAAAGTTACGATCTCGCATCCACTCATCAAGATTTCTCTTGAAGAGAGTCAGTGAGGGGCTCTGCCTAATACGAACTGGGATCCTGTTCCAAAGCATGGGAAGCCTCTGGGTTATGAATCTGTCCCTCCAGCATGTCCTATTCATACTTGTGCCGAGGTTTAAGTCTTTAGCTCTCATGGTCCTGATGGATTTGGATTTTTTGAGGTGGAGCATGTCCATCAGATCCTGATTGGACATGGCTTTGTACGTCAGGCAGAGATCACCTCTGAGCAGGTGGTATGCTACTGAATAGAGCTGAGGTTTCTTTAGTCTGGCAGAATAAGACATATGTTGGAGACCCTTGATCCTTTTGGTGAGGTACTTTTGTGGTCTCTCCAGCTGTTGCAAGTGCCGGGTGAGGTACATACCAAATGGGGCATTGTACTCAATCATGGGTCTGATGAGGGAGGAATATAGGGGTACAATGACATCCTTGGATCTGGATGTGAAACCCTTCATGATGAGGTGTGCAGGGTAGAATGTTTTTCTAACCACTTTGGCAACGTGGGTGTCAAATGAGAGGTCGCTGTCTACTTGAGTCCCTAGGTCTCTGATTACTTTTTCCGTACTCAGTGGGTTGCTGTCTATGTGATAATTTGTGGGTACTTTGTTTTTTTCCAAAAGGGATGACTACACATTTTTGTGGCATTTAGTTTAAGGCCGTGACTACAGCACCAGTTGTCCATTTCAGTGAGGCCTTTTTGTAGGATGTGTGTATCTGCTGGTGTATCGACTATGGCGCCTAGTTTGCAGTCATCTGCGAACTTTGTCAGCCACAGCCCTCCCATGTTTGCTTTAACATCTGAGAAATAAATGCCGAACAAGAGGGGTCCCAGGACAGATCCCTGTGGGACACCACTTGTGACTGGCTTTGAATCTGACATTGCTCCAGCGATTTTAACTTTATGGGTTCTGTCCTTTAGCCAGCTTCCAACCCATCTAGTGACATAAGGGTTTACTTTTAAGCTGTTTAGCTTATCTATGATGCCTGAGTGGGGTATTGTGTCGAAGGCCTTAGCCAAGTCCAGGTATGCTGTATGGACTGCTTTGCCCTCATCAATGGCTCTAGTGACTGTTTCGAAAAAGTCAACTAGGTTTAAAAGGCAGGATCTGCCCTTTACAAAGCCAAACTGGGTGGGGGTCAAGCGTCTGTAGGTCCCCTATGTCTCCGTTTATGAGTTCCATAATGATTCTTTCCATAGCTTTGCAGACCAGGCTAGTCAAGCTTATGAGATAATTAAAATAATAGTTTATTATAATTGTATTTTTAATTCTCCTTGACCAATTTCCCTAATATTTGTATTAATGTGCCATTGAGTTTACGTGTATCACACGTTTTTTGAATTATTTCATGATTTCATTCTAGCCCTTTGATAGTTTTTATTAGCTTTTATTAGATTTTTAATGCTTGTTAATAAGAAACCTATTTATTTATTTATTCATGTTCCATACACTTTTAAAGGTGTTAGGTTGCTGTATAGGATCACTTCAACCGAATGTATACGTTAACTTTATGCTGTTTTTTATTGTTTTAGTTAATACTATGTATTCTAGTAACCTGTTGGTCATTCATTTTTATGTGTGGTTTTAATTGTTTAATTAATTGATTTTAACATGTGGTTATGTTGATTATTTAAGGGGTGGGACTTGAAGTGTTTCATTTGTCTGAAGAAGTTTTACTCAATATAGTAAGATGAAAGCGCTTACTTAATAAATTGTTTTAGTGTGGAGTATTTCGGACCCTGCAGCGTTTTTTATCTGGATATATTTAGTAGAAATATTCATTAGTCTTATGAATTGTAAAACTAGGTAAGGTACCCACTTCTTGTTCATCTTATAGGCCTATTTATTTATTAAATATAGATTACAACATATTTATGGCTATCTTAGCAAATAGGTTAAACACGATCCTTCCTGACTTAATAGACAATGACCAAACTGGGTTCATAAAAATAGGAAAGTTCAAGACAGTATAGTAAGGCTATTGCCTCTTATAGATACAGTAAACAAAATAAAAATGAATTGTCAGTATTAAGTTCTGACATAGACAAAGCTTTTGATTCTCTTAGTTGGACTTATTTATTGAAAGTACTACAAGAGTATAACTTTTCTTCAGCATTTATATAGTTAATTAAAAAGCTCTATGAAAGTTCTATTTCCTTTGTTAAAATTGGCTCTTTCATATCTAGTTATTTCAAAATATTGAGAGGTACAAAAGAAGGTTGCCCTTTGTCCGCTTTAATTTTTGCCCTCGCCATAGAGCCATTTGAAAATTATATATGAAACAATAAGAACATTATAGCTTATAAACTTGCAAGTGATAGATCCCTAAGATCCAACTTTTTACCAATGATTTTTTACTAACATGTGGAGATATTGAACCTCACTGGACTGTTTAGTTAGTGCCCTGGATTTATTTTGGATTAAAATTTACTCATTAAAAAATGCTTTTAATAAGCAAAGAAGTCACTTCCAAATCAAAAACTTACAAGCACTTTGACTGGGACAATTCACATATTTACCTAGGTATTTCTATTGAAACTAACATTAAAAGACAGTTTCAGTTAATTATCAAGATCTAACTAATTAAATTATAACCTAACAAACAATTGGAATATTTTTTTTTTTCATTTTAGGACAGACTATTCTTAATCAAAATGAAATTTTACCTAAAATTCTATTTGTTAGTCAGTCATTAATCATACCCACTCAAAAAAACTGTTAACAGTTTAAGCAACATTCTGATTAAGTTCTCTGGTTTCCTAAAAAGAATAGAATATCTCTACAATGGCACACTCCAAGTTAGGATGAAGGAAGTATTGCATTTCCTAACATTGAATTATATATAAATGCAGCTATTATTAATACTCTTTTATGGATCAATAATTCAGCTAATTCAATCAAATAAATTAAAAAGCCAAATTCCGGTAATAATGGCCACACAGGTAAAAAATGCACTCTCCAAAGCTAAGAGTACAGCATCCATGGGACCAGACGACATCCCAGGCTGTGTACTACATGAACTACAAAATGAACTGACTCCTCACCTAAGTGTCATGTTTAATCATAGCCTCACCTCAGGCTTCGTGCCCACTGAGTGGTGCACAGCTACAGTTATCCCACTCACAAGGGGGGATCCACCTTGGATCCCAGCCTATCTGGACCTTGCCAAGGCCTTCAACATCATCCCCCACTCTGGAATCCTAGATAAACGTACTAAGCTGGGCATTAATCCCTATGTCACTCAATGGGTTGCCAACTGGCTTACTTTCAGAACCCACACTGTAAAAGTAGCTGACTCCAAATCCAGCTGCAGACAAGTGACAAGTGGAGTACCTCAGGGTTCAATTCTGGGACCGCTCTTGTTTGGCATCTACTTCTTTGAAGTACAGACCAACACTAAGGGACTCTGTCTAGCAAGGTTTGCAGATGACTGCAAACTGGGAGAGAGCCATTATTGAATCCCCAAATAATGTGGATATCCTACAAAAGGGCCTTACAGAAACAGATGCTTGGTGCCAGAGCCATGGGCTCAAGCTCAATGCCAAGAAATGTATAGTTATCCCCTTTGGGAAAAAACATGTACCCATGAATTACCACGTAGGTGGCAGCATACTAAATACTGAAAGAGTGATGAGAGACTTAGGGACACAGGTGGACAGTGGTCTCACCTTCGATAACCACATCATCACAACAGTCAGGAAATCCTTCTATGTGGCATACCTCATCACTAAGGGCTTTTCATCCAGAAAAAAGGAGGTCTTTGTCCCACTGTACTCATCCCTCATTAGATCTATTATAGAATACTATGTCCCATTTGGTATGTACCTCTCAAGTCATATGCAGCAACTGGAAAGGCCGCAGAAATACCTCACTAAAAGAATCACAGGCCTAAAGCAGATGCCCTATGCTGACCATCTAAAATAACTCCATCTATACTCTGTGACATATTGTCTACTCAAAGGCAATATCTGCTTAACATACAAGGCCATGTCAAACCCAGAGCTGTTGGACATGCTACACTTAAAGAAAGCCCAAACCCTCAGAGACACATGCTCCAGGAATCTAAACCTTGTCATCACAATGAACAAAACATGCTGAAGGGATAGGTCCCTGACCCGGAGACTCCCAGACTCTGGAATAGACTGCCCATACATGTCAAGCAGAGCACCTCTTTGGCCGTATTCAAAAGGAACCTTGATGATTGGATGGAAGATAGGAAATTCACCCCGAGGATCATGTCAGTTGCCTGCTAGATGCTAGACAGGGGTCCAGGGAAGTAAATACTGTGGGAAGAAATAGCCAGGGAATTGTTATGGCTAGGCTTGTATAGGCCCTAGGGCCGATAGCCTAGTACCAACCTATGAACCTATGAACCTATATAGATCTTACTGGAAGTCAATACACGAAATGATATTGCTAGATAACAATAAAACACTATTTGAAACTTTTATTTGTATAGTTAGAAATGTCTTTCTATGGCTAATTATATTTGCAAAATAATAAACAAAAACTAACACCCTTTTTCTTCATTAACCAAATATTATTGAAATTTGAAAGATTTATATATTCCAATCACTGAATCAAGAATTTAATCATAACCATATTTCCAATTGCTTTTACTAGTGAATATATAATTTCTTTTGCTGCTAAGAAAATGTTAGATTTCAAAAGGGTAATTTGTTGTATTGGCATCAGTTTTTGTCAACAAATAAAATTCACACAGCTGATTACTTAATAGATAGATATAGTCTACACAATTGTAACTGGCATGATATCCAGACCTGTAAAGAGTTCTTTCAACACAGAACTATAACTTCTTCAGAAACACTTGACAAGAACATACCCAAAATGCTAGACATCATTTCTATTATTAATTGTAGTTCTCTAAAAGGTACCTCATTTATATCCATCATATATAAATTTATCAGAACAGATTTTACCTTTGCAGTTGTATCTTACTGGAATTATTCAGCAAAAATTAAACAAGGAAGAATTTACATTAAGTAGTAAAAGGCTTTGGTAGAAAACACAGCTTCTTTTTATTGGAAAATCTATACTTGGAAGTTCCTGTGTAAGGGCTTTATAACTCCGCATAATATTGCCAAAATATATAAAAAAGAAGACATGAAATGTTGGAGATGTAATCAGTCTGATACTGACTGTTTGCATATGATTGTAAACTGTAAAATGGTATCTGTTTTTGTAATGATTTTAGATACTTCTGTAAAGCTTTATGGAATGACAATTGTACAATGTCTAACTCTCTCATATTGTCTAATGTGCCAGTTCCAGAAATTATACCCAGAAATCAAATGCATTCATTATGGTCAATAGTAGCGGCAGCAAGGGAAGTGGTTACGAAAAACTGGAAATAGAACACACTGTCACACTTAGCAGTGAATTTGTTTATTTAGCCACTCTTGTGATGAGAAATTTCCACTATAAAACTAAGAAATTGCTTGCGAGAAATTGAAATCTTTACTAGAGAAATATTGAATGAATTCCTACATTGTTAAGGACATTGTATATAGTTTAATATGTTTGTTTGTATATATTTTGCTTGATCTTTGACTTTTTAAAAATAAAAACATAGTTGAGTAAAAAAAAAAAAGAAAGAAAAAGAAAAAAAAACTAGTAAAAGAAGAAGAAATTCAAAATATGATCACATTGGAATTGTCATGAGAGTCAACAAGTGAATGAAATAGTTCAGTAGTGCTATTTAACCTGATAGAAGTATCAGGATCTTTAAAGATTAAAATATTTATAGCATTTCAAAGTTTGACAACTATTACGTACCCAAAGTGAGAGCTGCTAGAGAACTTGGGAAAGGCTAGATACTTGACAGCATTAAACTTGATAACATGGTACTTTCAAATGCCACATTCCCAACCTGTTAAAGAAAATCAGGTTTGCATCCTTGAAGGTTTATAATGCAGTTCTACCATTTGGCTTCCAAGTAGTTCCAGCCACCTTTCAGATATCCATAAATAGAATACTGAAGACTCACTCATTAATATGTTGCTGCATAACTGGATGAAATGGGCATCAATTCAGTGTGCTGGGAGGCTCATCAAAAATGCAGGCTGTGTTAGAACCTGTAAGACAGCCATAACTAGGGTGAAGCAAAGGGTACATATGCAAGCTGTTATGGGGAAAGGGCAGCAGGTGTGGATAGTATGGCAGTGCAGTACTGGCATTGTTTTATGAAGCCAGGATTGTGGCTTTATGAATAAATACTGATACTGCATTTGTGGTCATGGCTGACGTACTGAAGTGCTTATTTTGTAGGGACTGACTATACCAAGCAAACAGCTTTCTATAGCTTCAGAGTGTATATATATTCTTCAGCTTTACATTGACGGGGCCTCTTGGACACCAAATAATGTATCTATTGTTCTGCTTCATTTTGAATACTAAAAGGAGTAAATTGGGCATGATGGAAGATAAACATGGGATATTTTATAGGAAGAAGGGTGTTTAACCACAAATAGAAAACAGAGAAATAATAACAATAATAATAATAATAATAATAATATGGCCTATGTCTTCCACTAAACAAAAAAGTTAAATGCTAAATGCTTATATTGGTTTAGCTGAGTTTTACAAAAAAATATTTTGTACCTATTGCTTGCTGTTTGACAGATCTTACAACAGAGCCATAATTAGGGGAGGATGAAAAGAGATGCTGCCAGGGAGTGAGCTGTTAGAGGTTAGGCAATGGGGCATGAGCAGAGTATTGGCATTCATTAAGAAGCCACGTGTGATACTGTGGTGTATTAAATGAATATTGATAATGCATTTGTGGTTGTACTAATGAGGGGGACATCTATGTTTTGCATTCTGTGCTATTAGAGACTCAGTTTTTCTAGATATATTCTATCTCCATAAGCCTAATAATTCCAAAAATGCCAGAATTATGGACCTAAGTCTTCATCAGCAGATAAATAAAATGTGATGGACCTTTGAAATGTATTGTTCCTGCCGATTAAGCAGTGTGGTACACAATCACCCTTCAGACAGATCCTATATATATATATATATATATATGATTGGATGGACACCCAGAAATTCATACTAGTCTTGACTGACCCAGACCTCCTAATGAAGGTGTAACTAGACTTCCTAGAGAAAGTGTAACTAGATGTCCAAGAGAAGGTGTAACTAGACCTCCTAGAGAACAGGTAACTAGATGTGCTAGAGAAGGTGTAAAGGAGTACGTTGATTTGAAATTCCTAAGAATGATAGGCAGAGTGACAGCTGGTAACACCTCACAAATTGTTCCAGCATAACTTCCAGACTGGCTCTCTTCTTCAGATATATATGTGTTTTAGGACTAAACTATTCAAAATCTCTTAAACATGACATTTAACACAGAAACAAAATAAATGCACTTACTCTATCATCTGCATTTTATTGTGTGGGCTCTGCAGTGCCTTGAATAGATATTCAGTCCCTGATTCTCCAATTTCATTTCCAGACAAACTGCATAAAGAAACAGATGAGTCAAACTTATTTATATGATCTTTCATTTAACATTACATCAGTCATTTGTAAGTATATATGGTGCTCCAAATTAATAATCATGCCTCTGGTAAAAAGTTATGCAATAATATTGTCACTCTCAAGATGGCAAGTCTTTGGCCATTCTTTCTTAAACTGATATCACAGTCATTCCTCAGACTTCCATGTAAAAGAACTTGCTGCCATTAGAAAAACTATTTGCTAATCTGACTTTATTCTATCCTTCTGTATTTGTCTTTGTAAACTGTATTTTAATGTATGGTAGCTCACATGTATGATCACTATCTCGCAGTTCTAGGGTATGGCCTTCAGTCTTAACGTCTGGTTACTGCTGTATGACATTTGCATGTTCTCTCCATGTCTATGTTTTTGTGGGTACTCCATCTTCCTCCAGCTTTACAGAAACATTCTCCTTGTTTGACCACATTAAATTGTTTATATAAATGCGTGTATCCAAATTCTAGCCTTGTACTTGCAGTACAGGTACAGGTCATGGCTGTGATAAGTCTGAGAAACACCAGTCTATTTACTTGATTAACATACAAATGCTCCATTTTATTTGTATTCTTTGGTTAATCAGGAAGGGTTCATTTGGGGCTTGCAAGTCTTTTCAGAACAATACAAGAATACTTTTCTATTTAATGGATTTGTTTATGTGGATACTGAGTGAATTAGAAATAAATTCAGATCCACACTGTCATATAAGTCCTACTTCTAGAAGCTCTATGCACAGCAAATTTTTAATTACTAAATGAATGCACAGCTAATGCAATATTTATTTATTTTATTGGTGCTGGTTTCTATAAATTCCTCATTTTTGTCACCAGCTTAATAATAACATTTTTTTTTCAATTGCAAAATATTATAGCCTGGATTAAGGACATTGACAGTGGTATAGTATCACAAGGCAATTCAGTATGGTTTTCAATAGGATTTAATTACAGAACATAAAAAGATTAGGGTGAATAAACCCAGAACTATTTCTGGCTTCATTACATATAAATGATGTATTAAGGCAGGTAAAATATGGTAAAGAGAATACAATAAGAAGATTTGTTGAAGAAATATGAGGAGCTCTGAAAAATAATAAGAAAACGGAAAATGAAAGAGATGGTTACTGAAGGAAATGCAGGCAGGTATTATAAAATGCTTATCATGGAAAACAATTATGGAGACTTGACCAGAAAAAAAGGGAAGAATGGTGTGAAAAAGTGACAGAAAAATATTACGTTAACACTTGTCTAGGGTTAGAAAGGTGGATGAGGGAAGCAACACAGAGGAAAAGGAGAGGTCGGGGCCTATATGGGAATGGAAGGGTTTTTTTATGAACAGTTGTGAAAAAAACAAATACTAGTAAACGACTAATAATGTATAAACAGTAGGAAAGACAGTGTCATGCTCTATGAGGAAGAGAAGAGCTGAACATGTTTTATTAGTTTGTGTATGTGTGTGTGTGTTTGTGATTGAACAATAAAGTTATAGAATGTTATGAAATAATATGGATTCAGAGCTTATGAGAAATTAAGTTGGATTTGATCATATCTGCAG
>NC_056729.1:1747390380-1747435380 GCF_019279795.1 Protopterus annectens | reverse complement strand
TCCCCCATGTCTCTGTGGAGCTCTCTATGCACCAGACCTTGGACCTGACTTAGGGTGACAGGATCCTGTCTGTGTGCACTCCCATGGTGGGGTTGAACATCATCTGCTGAGGTGGTTCCACCTGAAGGTAGTGCAGGACCTGTAGATGATGAGGTCCCAGGGTGGGTCCCAGATGTGATGTGACCTGGTAACATGGCCAGATGAAATGGGAGAGGTGGTTCTGCTGCCAATTGTCTTCCCAAACATGCTGTTGTGTCACTGCTATAGAACATATGTCCATAGTAATAGTCCACACATTCCAGGATTATGTCTAACAGTATGCATAGATATTCCCATTAACACAAAACAACAGATGTGCAACAGTCACATAGCAAACAGAACACATTCATATATGGAACCATAGTGGCCCTTACAATGGCATGCAAGTGACATTGTTGGTAACAGACCACCAGTGATAGTGTTTCAACATGGAACATGACTACAAACACATTGCACAAATTGTTGTACGATATGATATATGTCCCAGGGTAGGTCTTCTGTAGACATACCCGTTGAGTTGTGTAATCAGATTGTTGTTGCAGATATGTTGGGGGGGGAGACAGAGATGTGTATTAACAACTATTATATCCTTGCAGTATGAGGTACTCAGACCTGGTTCCCTCTTTATGTCTTTCAGGCAAAATGTCCAGGGAAAGACTTTCAATGTACACAGCACAGGAGAATGATGTCATCATCACATACCTAGTGCAGCACTACCACACCCTCTTCGGGCATACAGCCCATGATCTGCAGGAGAGGACCGCTCTGTGGAATGATCTTGACCACAGGGTAAATGATGCTGGCCTGCATAAACGCAGTTATGTGCAGATCCGGCATTGATGCAATGATCTACACTGCCATGCCAGTCGGCGTGCTGCTGTGATTAGGGGGGGACCAGCTTGAAATGGGGGGGTCATGCCATCCAGCCTCCCCGACACATGTTGAGGAGCTCCTTGCCAGCCTCGGGGCAGTTGCCCACCTGCAAACACAAGACCCGACAGAGAGGATAGTGGAGGTGGGTGCTACCTACACAATGGCTGAGGAGCATGCAGGTAAGGCCACAGGGTACATCAGTAGACCATTGTTGCTTATCCATCTGCATCTATAGAGTTTAATCATGCATATGTGAGATGAAATATATATAGTCTTTTGCTGCATTGTAGTAATAAACCGATGTGTATAATGTGTAGTATTGTGGGTTTACTGTTGATGTACTGTAATGCTGCTCCCACCCTGTACTAATGCCACAGGTGTGGCTACTGACATCACATCTCTCACGCAATTATGTAGGTCCCTCGGGTATATCTCCAGGGCAGCAGCCTGTAGCTGGTGAGTATGGTCTTTGTTCAGGTTTGCCAATATACCAGTCATGTTATGGCCATGGTATATTCCATGCACACATTTAACACACCTACCCATAATGCATACTGTACATGTTCACGTATTGCTGCTGTTAACCGCACTGCATCACAGTGGTCACCATGGTGGCATATCTGAAGGGTATGTAAGAGTCCTGCAATCTAATTAAAAACCTGTCATTGCAAGATGTGTGCACAGAGATGAATATAATGGTGGGACAAATGGCCTACAGTAGGGACATGTCTGAACCATCACCCTTACACAGTGCTACAACAGTGTATATATCACTATTACAATGGCAACTGTTACAGATCTACACTATGGCATATCAGAATACTGCATTCCACAACCTTTACAACCTGCAATGTGGTCCTAACATGAACAATGAATGTGTAATATGGAATCCTATGTTAGGACAGCAAATATGAGGAATACATACCTTCACAAACACTGGAAGAATATGTGTGTATACACTCCAGATTACATGTTGTGGAAGCAGCTTTTGAGGTACTGACAGCATGCATGCTTCATGAGTATGGACCTTCCAGCAAGTACAGGTCCTCAATGTCACACCAAAAAATTATCTGCTGTCCAAGACGTTTGGCCATCAAATGTGCCCACTTACCTGCAACAGAGGCAGCCATGGCTTGCGAGTATCTTACAAACCATGGAATGGATCCCATACCCAACAGGTAGCACCCAGGAGTTGGATATGTAGCCTTATATCACCATTGCATATACCATGGCAAACAGTGCAGACAGTCACATATGTGGCGAGGATGTATGGGGCAAGATTAATGTAGAAAATAAACAGATGGCCATCCAAGACAGATGACCACACATTTCAAACTGGTCATGCAGGCTTCCTAGTAACATGCCACAACACTGAGGGAGATGCAGGAATGTCTAGCAAGTACTGGCTGTGCAGTACCTGTATTGGCAATTACCTGGACTCTGCATACATGTGGCCCATGGTTTAGGGTAATCAGATGGGACAGTTGTACCACAGGAAACATCAGCCAGGCCTCCCTACAGGTAGCATATGAATAACAGCAAATGTCCCCCAAAGGCATGCATTGCAATGTGTACTGGTGTACCAAGACCATGTTGGAAACCTACAGACAGTATCAATTAAGATACATGTGCTGCACAATCAACACCTCAACCCATTTCAGGCACACCATCCCCATCTCTACCTTGCTGGTGCCAGTGTACACCAGTATGTTTGCCATTCATTACCAGGGAATAGGCCAGTACACATAGTGTTCAAAGTTTGGGACACTGCTAAATGACACACATGTGTAGGCCATAGTTGTCAAGCATCTGCAAAAAGGCAGAGAATGGAGAGGAGGTGTTATCCTGAAACACAACAGTGCACTGAAGCAGCAATCCAAAGCTCACTAAGAATGGCTGTATCTGCACACAGTCAAGGTTATGGATTGTGGCAGACATAACCCTGACTCCACAGCAATAGTGACAGCACTGTGTGACCTCCAAGGGCTGTGCACATGAGTTGACCTTGCAATCATACAGAGTTGGGGACATTTGTAGGGCAGAGTGACCAAACACTGGCAAATATATATGGCCCATGCTAGTATACCCCTTCAAGAAATAGTGACTGCTGTAGTACACAGAACAGTGGATGCAACAAACCATCATGATAAGGATGTGTACACATATGCACCCACAAACTGTATGCATCTCAATCAGGATCTGCACAACTAATACATTTGTTTGATACTGAATTTGATTGCAGAGGTCATATGTCACATATCAGGTTCGTGTAATGTTTATATATGCAGTAATGTGGCCATTTGGCATATCAGGGAAGGGGGGCACCATATCAATAAGGGTGTGGACACTCCCCATAGCCATGGTAATGTTTGAAGCTTGTCAGTGCAATTGTATTTTATTGGCCATACATGCACCACTGATGATGAGATCTGTAAGTCAGACATCAGGCATTCACAAATGACATCTGTCCAAATATCATCCCAGGTATGTGTTAGACAAACACATAGGGGCTGTGAGCAGCAGAGCAAACATAACTGACACACAAATACAAATTCAGCAATGGTGTGTACACCTGTGAGATATGGTGCACAGTACATGCCAGGGTGCTGAACAGGTGTGCAGCAATACTGTGTACATGGGTGCAGTGTGTTCCAGGGGAAGGAGCATCATCTACTAACACAACCCATGCATCACAGAGATGTATAATATTGCTAGCAGGGATTGACTATAGCTGCAATGCATGCTGAGTGCCATATGTCATGCATGTTGACAGATGGGTAATGAGAGGTCTGTGTGTAATATCTTTGTGCAACCTCACCTGTAAGTGTGTGTGTGTGTGTGTGTGTGTGTGTGTGTGTGTGTGTGTGTGTGTGTGTGTGTGTGTGTGTGTGTGTCTGTGTGTGTCCATGTATGCACATGTGTGAGTGTGAGATTGTTCATACCTCTTAACTTCCCTTAGAAATCGTGCAGTACATGGACAGACAAATTAGATACCAGGAATACTTTTCTGACATGTAATCTCAGGACAGCTGACAGTATAATAAAGTCTGCAGCATGAAAGATGCATTTGGAGGGAAAACTAGACACCAATTTACGGTTTAAATTGCAATCAGGGTTTGCTTGGATGTCTGCTTTGGAGATCTCTGCTGCTTAGGCTGACTGAGCCAGTACTGGGTTGAGAGAGCTCAGCCTTCAGTTTGGCTATATAGTTGCATCTCTCACATATGTTTGAGCTTGTAGGGAGGAGGAGAGGGTGGTCTGTGTACATAAGGCAATTGTAACATTGCCTCAAGATTCCCAGATTCACCACGTACAAGCTCAAATATGTGTGAGAGATGCAACTATATAGCCAAACTGGAGGCTGAGCTCTCTCAACCCAGTACTGGCTCAGTCAGTCAGGAGGAGAAGGGAACCACACACCACAATTCCAGTCTCATGTAGACCTACCGCATCAGCAAACCAAACGCATGAACACACAAAAACATACTCTGAGGCTCTAAATAAAAATCTGCCTAAGCAGCAGAGACCTCCAAAGCAGACATCCAAGCAAACCCTACCCCACAACAATACCCACGTATCACATAGTTCACAAAGTCAGTGTGCCACACAGTCACAGCCCTTAAGGCTAAACAACACACCTAATACACTTGTAAACGGTGACACACTGATGTCCCACTCACCAGAACGAACAAGGAGAAGGTCACTGTAAGCTGCCTGTCGGGTGCCAGGATCCGCCACATAACTCATGCACTCAGGTCACTACAAAGCAAGTACAAGTATGACTCCATCATTGTCCATGCTGGTGTGAATGACCTGAGATGTACCTCCCTAGACTACATGAAAAGAGACATAGAGGATCAAAAGACAAACCCACCTCCATAGACAGCACAATGAAAAAAAAACTAAGGGTAATGCTGCTCAACGCCAGAAGTCTAATCCTCAAGATGCACGCACCCAAGGCTCTCCTCGGTATGGAGAATATCGATATCTGTGCAGTAACAGAAACCTGGTTCAAGGCTCCCAAAAGCACCCCAGGACTACCAGGTTATACTTCATACCATGCTTTTCGGCCACAAAACTCAGACCGAACCACAAAAGGAGGGGGAGTATCCATATACATCAACAATAACCACACCTGCAGGTTAGTGGCACTGCACGATGCATCAGAGACCATCCATGTGCAAATAACAGTGGGCAAAACTGCCTTTCAGGTTGTAGCCTGCTACAAACCACCCTCCCAAACTCAGGAACCCCACTCGGCATTCCTGAGAACACTGGAGGATATGAAGGTCTCTCCAAACACCATTATATTGGGTGACTTCAACTACCCAAACATTGACTGGGAAAATTACTCAAGCCCCAACACCCCTGCCCGACTGTTCCTAGAGTTTATAAACTCAAATGCTATGGAACAACTGGTCACCACCCCCACAAGATGGGAAAACATATTGGACCTGGTCATCACCAACATGGGGACGCTATGTTCCACACCAGAGGTATACCCCTCGTTGGTAAGGTCAGACCATAAATTAATCTCACTGGACATCCATATCCCATCCCCCACCCCCAGCCAAGGAAACCACGGTGAAGAACTTCTCAAAAGCAAACTTCACACTTCTCAAAACTGAGGTGGTATCCTTCAAAGTCCCCGGGTCAGTGGAAAATACGGCTCAAACCGCAGACTCCTTTACAAACACATTTTATGGACACCTACAGGAATGCATGGATCGTGCTATCCCAAATAAAACCAAGACTCACTCCTCCAAAGGCAGGAGACATTTCTGGTGGACCCCGGCCATAAATAATCTATACAACAGAAGGAGGAAGCTACTACATGATAGAGCAAAATCCCAAGAAGAGAAGGCATCTCTGATCAGTAAGCAAGAAACTACGATTCCTCATAAAATCATCTAAAGCCAGCTTCGAAAAAAAAATTGCACAAGACACTAAAGATAATCACAAGGCCTTCTTTAGTTATGTCAGGAACCTCGGTGGCAACTCCCAGATATGCTCTTAGTTAGTGCAAAATGACAAAAAATACACTGAACCCACAGACATTGCCAACATCCTGGCAGACAGGCAGACAGGTTCAGTGCAAATTCCCCCCCCCCCCCAAAAGAGCAAATGTCTATCCCAACAGAGTGTAGCCTCCCTGACATCATAGATGAACAGGTGAGAGCTTCCCTCTCCAAAGCAAAAAACACAGCATCAATGGGACTAGATGGTGTCCCAGGCTGCGTCTTACATGAGCTCCAAGAAGAACTTAACCCTCACATAAAGTCACTGTTCAATCTCAGCCTTACTACAGGATATGTACCCAAGGAATGGCGTACAGCAACAGTGGTCCTGCTCCAAAAAGGTGGTGCTACAACGGACCCCAGAAACTATCGCACTATAAGCCTGACTGGCCTGGTCTGCAAAGCTTTGGAGCGTATCATCTTGGAACTCATAAACAAAGACATTGGGAACCTCCAGACACTGGATCTTACCAAATTCGGCTTTATTAAGGGCAGATCTTGCCTCTTGAATCTGGTCGAATTCTTTGAAACAATTACCAGGGCCATAGATGAAGGGAAGGTAGTCCACACAGCCTACCTGGACCTCGCAAAAGCCTTTGACACAATACCCCACTCGGGCATCATAAATAAGCTCACCAGCTTAAATATCAACCCCTATGTCACAAGATGGGTTGCTAACTGGCTCAGGGATAGAACCTACATGGTCAGAATTGCAGGTGCCATGTCACATTCTAAACCAGTTACAAGTGGCGTCCCACAAGGCTCAGTCCTGGGACCTCTCTTGTTCGGTATACATTTCTCTGAGGTACAGGCTAACACGGGAGGACTATGGCTGACCAAGTTCGCAGATGACTGCAAACTGGGTGCCATAATCAACTCTCTGGCTGACACAAGCATCCTTCAAAAGGGTCTCACAGAGACGGATAACTGGTGCCAGAGCCATTGCCTAAAGCTAAATGCCAAAAAATGCATAGTCATCCCCTTTGGGAAAAACAAAGTGCCCACAAATTACCACATAGGTGGTAATCCATTAAGTACGGAAGAAGTAATTATGGATTTGGGGACCCAAGTAGATAGTAATCTCTCCTTTGACAATCACGTTGCCAAGGTGGTTAGAAAGACCTTCTATATAGCCCACCTTATCACGGAAGGTTTTACGTCTAGATCAAGAGAGGTCATTGTGCCCCTCTACTCATCCCTCATCAGGCCCATAATTGAATACAATGCCCCATTTGGGATGTACCTTACCCAACACCTGCAGCAACTGGAAAAACCCCAAAAGTACCTCACCAAGAAGATCAAAGGACTCAAACAGATGCCCTATGCAGTTTGGCTAAAGAAACTTCAGCTCTACTCAGTTGCTTACCGCCTACTCAGAGGTGATCTGTGTCTGACGTATAAAGCCATGTCCAACCCAGAATTAATGGACATGTTCCACCTCAGGAAATCCAAATCCCTTAGAGCTACACGCTCCAGGGACTTAAACTCAGCACAGAAATAAATAGGACATGCTGGAGCGACAGATTCATATCCCAGAGGCTCCCCTCACTCTGGAACAAAATCCCAGTCCAAGCTAGGCAGAGCCCCTCACTGACCCTCTTCAAGAGAAATCTTGATGAGTGGATGGGAGATCATAAGTTTACCCCTGGGATCTCTTCTATGTCCCTGCTAGACAGAGGCACAGTAAACTAACCTTAAAAGGGCTATCTTCTGTGACCTACTATTCAAAGGCACAGTCTACTAATCTAAAAGGGTGGTGAAAGCCAAACACACTCTGGCTAGGCTTACAAATGCCCTAGGGCAGATAGCCTAGTATCAACTAATGAACCTATGAACCTATATATATATATATATATATATATATATATATATATATATATATATATATATATATATATCTCCATATATGTATGTGTGTGTGTGTATATATATATATATATATATATATGTATATATATATATATGTATATATATGTGTATATATACATATATATATATATATATATATATATATATATATATATATATATATATATATATATATATATATATATATATGTATGTATATATATATATATATACACACACACACACACACACACACACACACACACACACACACACACACATATATATATATATATATATATATATATATATATATATATATATATATACATATATGTTTAACATATGTCCAGAACATGTAGTGGAGTCATACCTCAGCACCAATTGTCGCAACCTCTTAGTACAAGGGGATGTCTTGTTAAGTATTGCAGGTATAAATGTAGACTGTTGCTACTGTAACAGGGGTTGTCTTAACAGAAATGCATCAGTTACAGACAGACATCCTAAGATCATCATAGTACAGCACCACAGATATCGCAGTAATGGTTCTATGGAATACAGCAGATATATGACCAATAAATGTGGACAGTCAGTCCAGAGTATACGCAGAACCCCTTAGTGCAAGACATGTGGACCAAGCCTGACAAAGTCGATGTTAACAGCCATGTAAATGGGGATATCACATAAATACTTGAAAAGATATGCGCACACAGTTTATGAATTCGCACACTCCTGTCTATCCTGACATATAATAACCGGAGGAGCAGAGGACACAAGCCCACATACTACCCACTAGTTAGTGACATACATCTGTACAGCAGGCCGGCTATGATCTCACTGGCTTGTTATCAGGTATGATGCCAATAAATAATGGCGTACTGAACATATGCACCTCTTACTGCATGACATATGTGCAAAGGTTGACAGAGTTGTGGTTGGAGGCACAAACACAGGGCTAGTATTGACATGTTGCTGTGATAAACTCATACATTTACAGGTGTATCAGGGTTTATTGTGACATATGTCCTTTGAGGAATATGAAGCCAGTAACACTACTGGCTATCACCATGTATTGACTGCAATCCTCTGAGTATGCTACTGCATTTCTAAAGATAGGTCATCTGTGAGTAACATAGCACATGTATGACTCCAAACACTGGCCAGTGTGCAGATTGCCCTACAGGTGAGAGTTTTCTGAACCACATAACACTGACATGACAGGTGTTAAATCATATACACCGGCCATATCCACACAAATCCTGTTAAACCAACATTACTTCAAATGCAGAATAGCAAGACTTACATTCTGTCCTCATGTCTTGAACATCTCCCTCCTGTTTATTGGCCTGTCTCCACAGTGTATGTTTTAAGAGATATATCCCGCTACCCTCTGTGATGCTGTTTGCCAAACACTGACATGAAGTCCTGCTCACAGCTAATGAAAAGGGCCAACACCCACATGATGTTCCTAGTTATAGGAGTGTATTTCAATACAATTGGCTAAGGAAATGTTACCACAGCTGTTCCACATGCAATCAGCTAATGGTGGACTGCAATTCGTGCACAGGCCATCAGCTGATCATGAGCATTACTTACAAAACACAAGCTGCTGCATAAGTAAACCAGGTGTACTTTTCCACATCCACCAGTGAGGGAGTAAGAGAGACAGGCAGAGACAAAGTAAGAAAGGAATGGGGTAGGAGAGTAAGAACAAAGCATGTTTGTGTCACACACTTACCAGTACAGGGTTGTATTCTATTACATTTTTATGCTATTATTGCATGCACCATAGAGCTTACATGTTGGAGAGCTGTCCAAAGATATATTTGAAGGTGAGTGACATCAGAAACAGTGACAAAGGAGGGATAAGGTAGGTGTAGTACTTGAATATTTAAAGTTAGATTGTTAGAACATTTGAGAGACATCAAGTCAGGTAAGACAGAAAGTCCCTTAGCCCAGCATTTCAGAAGTTACCATAATGGAGATCCTGATGGACTTAAGGAAACTATTTTAGAACAGATTTTAAAAAAAAAATAATAATAAGGAAGTTCTTAGATATAATCTTTTGAAGAAAGAAACTATATTTACTTTAAAATATGGAACACTGATGTCGAAGGGATTGAATACTGAATGTTGCTGGAAAAGTGTTATATGAAATTAGACATGGTCACTTTAAAAGTTTTTGTTGATGTTTTTTATTGTTTAATTGTTAATTGATTGAAGCTGCTGGTTTTATAAAAATGACTGCTGAATTTGTGTATTTTACTCCTTGAAGGCTATTTGTAGCTTAGGCGCTAGAGAAATTAAAGTTCTTTTGGCTATATGTGGTGTCATTTGTGTCGAAGCACTTATTCTTGGTGTTGCTTAGGTGCAGTACTTGTGCCTGTTCACAAAAGCAGGTGTCAAGGATGACAAAACCACACTCTCTCAGGGACTCACACGCATTATCACAGTTGGCAGGGTCAGGATTAGAATTCCTAACTAACTAGTTTGCTACACTACAGTATTACGCAGGTATCACATGCACCACAGAGGTTATCAGGCTAATATATGGGCAAAGGGTATGTCAAGGTGACTGGCATCAGAAGGCATGCTTCAGTAGGGCAATGGGAGGTGTAGTGAGTGTGAATGGCTTCCAAATCATTAATCTCCACACACACACACACACACACACACACACACACACACACACACACACACACACACACACACACACATGGGTTCATTGCTTCACAGGTGTGTAGTGGTTTTCTGTACCAGAAGGCTGTACAAGGCTAGGCAAAGGGTATACCTTGACATCAGGCCACATGACAATGGTCTGCAGTGTGGCTCAGGGGTGTAGTCTCTGAATTGGTCCACACAGGTGGGTACTGTATTCACCATCCACTCATCTTAATTACTATTGTGGGTGGCCAGTGCTGTGCAATGCTTGCCATGTATGTGTTCTATATTCCATAACATGGACAATGTCTGGGATGTGCACATATCCCACATGCATGTTCTGTGACATGTGGAAGTGTACATGTGGTGTCTGGGGCATGCTGTATGGACAGGTTGTCATCATCTGATGTGGCATTCCTGACCTCATGTGGTGAGATCTGGCTATGGAACTGAGGTTGATCCTGCACCTACACTGACAGCATGATACAGGTATTCACTGGTGTTAGTGGCAATTGTCCATACAGGGCATGTATATAACACATGGTATTTCCTTTGTGGATTACATTTGCAGACTCTACAGTTGTTGCAGGCATCCAGTGGGGAACATAGCAAAGGACCGCTGTAACAATTATTTGTCTATTGTAGGGATGGAACAGGGATCCATGTCCTCTGTAGTCCACTGCAATCACACCATGGTTACTATCTGTGGGAAATATGTAGGGAACTACCAACATAAAAAAAAAGTTGGAAACAAAAACCCCAGTCACTCACAGCTGCAGGCAATAACAGTCTCCAGATTTTAAACACAAATTCAATGTAGAGTCAAGTCCAGTAAAAACTTACAGCTGCAGGCAATAAAAGTCTCCAGATTTTAAACACAAATCCAGTGTAGAGTCAAATCCAGTAGAAAATAATGATCCAAAGGTGAAGTAATATCAAAGATTTAATAAAAAGTGAGCGCTTTCGCAGTACACTTGACCACTTCATCAGACTTTAAAAGTGCATACAATACAGTAAGCTGTTTAAATACTATGGTTGACCAATCACAACTTTAAACAGCATATTCATTAAGAATTAAAAGTGAATATACACACAAAAAACACAAATATAATAAACATTCTAAAACACAGGGTTAAATTCAAATTCTATTCAGTGTTTAAGTGCACGTGTTTTTAAGAAAGGTTTAAGGGAAACTATTTAAATCACATAGTTTGTCTCCTTTAAAGAACATTATCCATCTTTGTTCATTTGATTCTGTAATGTTCTTTATGTCCCCTCCTCTCATGTTCTCATGTATAACTTCCAGAACTAAGAATTTAAAGACATGTTCATTACCCTTTTCCATGACATGTTGTGCTAATGCACTTTCTGATTTCTTGTTTTTAATATCCCTTAAGTGTTCCAATAGTCTTTTGTTAAGTCTACGATTCATCTTACCTATATAGAACACATAGCATACAGTACAGCAACATAACATAAATAATGTTTCTCGTTGTGCAGTCTGCATAAAAATTAAATTCTATCCTTACATCTAGTTGGTGGTGTGTAAAGTGACTGCCACTAAAATGTGTTTACATGCTAGGCAATTTCTACAGGAATATGTGCCTACTCTGTCAGAATATATAAATCTCTTATCACTGTTGGTCTTATAACACAAATGTCTCTTTAGTGACTTGTTATTAATAAAAGAAAAACTTGGTTGGGTTGCTAATTCAACCTTCAATTCATCTATAGTACACAAAATATTTCACTTTCTTTTTATTATAGTTCAGAAAGTGCCTATGTCATTGGAATATGGTAATGTTACTCTGAGACAGTTGTTAGTAGTACAATTATCCATTTCTAACCTCTTATTATTTTCTTGCAGTTCTTCATGTTCACCATAATGATTTACATCTAGTAGCCCTGTGATCCCATGCATTACTTATGCAATCATCTATGTCTATTTCTTTATAACCTCTATCGATGAATTCCTGTTTCAGGTCAAGCAGAGCTAGTTTATGTTGTGAATCATCATTGTACAAGTGCATGACTATATATTTGTCCCTTAAGTACATTGCACTTTACGTGGTTGGGGTGCATGCTCTTATTATGCAACAAGTTCTTTCTCATGGGTTTTCTGTATAGGCTAGTTCTAATTCCTTGTAGTGCATCTTTATTCACCTTAACATCTAAGACATCTATCTCCTGATTTGAATATCTAAGTGAATTTCAGAAATTTGGTGGTTTGATGTAAATATATAATAAATTCCTTCAATTTCCCTTCTGTATTACTCCATAGCATAAAAATATCATCCATGAAATGAACATACCATTTTGTGGAATCTTCATAGTTGTTGTTTCGGACAATGCCATTAGTTTCCCATAGTCTTTGTTGCCTAGCCAAGTGTGTGACATGGGTTGAGAGTGTTCTCTGGGTAATACAAGGTCTGTCTATATTGTACCCCAACCCATAATGTCACATGTAGGGGGTATGGATTGTCTACACCAGCCTCTCTGCTGTTAGACATCTGTTGTCCATGTAAGGTTGACATTGTGACATATAATAGGTTCTCTATATAAGAAATTTGCAAAACCCACCCCACAATGAGTCCTGTTATTACACAATCACAACTATCTCCACACAGGATACTGATGACAAACATACACACACAAACTTGACAGTACTGAGATTCAAACCCTTACCTAGCTATATATTGCTACTACAGCGTACTGCATTTATTGTACACACCACAGAGCTTATAGGGCTACTCCTTCCTCAAAGGTGTATTTCAAGGTGAATGACATCAGCAGGCTTGCCAGTGTAGGGCAATGGAAAGTGTAGTGACTGTGAATGGCCTCAAAAGTATTGATTCCTGCAAAAACAAACACACGCACAGAGTTTCACAGTTGTCATCTCTGGAATTAGAACTCCTACCTAACTAGTTCATCACACTACAGCATTACGCAGTTATAGCACATACAATACAGCTTATAGAGTTACTCCTTCTCCACAGGTGTATTTAAAGGTAATGACATCAGCAGGCTTGCCAAAGTAGAGCAATGGAAAGATTAGTGACTTTGAATGGCCTCAAAAGCATTGATCCTTAAACAGACAAACAAACATACACACAGAGTTTCACAGTTGTTATGTCTGGGATTAGAACTCATACCTAACTAGTACATCACACTATAGCATTACGCAGTTATAGCACATGCCATGGAGCTTATAGGACTACTCCTTCCCCAAAGGTATAATCCAAGGTGAATGACATCAGCAGGCTTGCCAATGTAGGGCAATGGAAAGTGTAGTGACTGTGAGTGGCCTCAAAAGGATTGATCCCTACACACACACACACACACACACACACACACACACACACACACACACACACACACACACACACTCTCTCTCACAGTTGCTATGTCTGAGATTAGAATTCCTACCTAACTAGTACATTATACTACAGCATTATGCAGTTATAGCACACGCCACAGAGCTTATAGGACTACCCTTCCCCAAAGGTGTATTTGAAGATGAATGACATCAGCAGGCTTGCCAAAGTAGGGCAATGGGGAGTGCAGCGTGTGTGCATGGACCATAAACCATTCATCTGGAAGCACACACACAACACTCAGTCACACACAGATTTATATTCCACAGGTAGGTGTATACAACTGCTAGATGAATAATGACTTGTACAGTCATGTTTCACAGTTATCACAAGCACCACAGACACTATAGTGCTGAGGGATAGCAGAAGCAAATGTCTACAGTGATTGACATTTGCACATCATGTGGTATTGTCCAATTGGATGTGTGCTGGGTGGGACAGGCCTTATGACGGGAAGCTCTTTGTCACTGTCTGTCACTCTCTTCCACGCATCTATGTATGTATGTATAAGTCTGGCCTATTATAGTGTGTTGTCCTTAGATATATGCGTGTATTCCTATCCAATGTGTGTGCAAAGCATGACTGGTGTGCAATGTGGAGTGTGTGCACAAACATATGTGACTGACAGATTATGTATAGTCCACTATTGTTGCCAGACATGGGCTTCACTTCTCTAAGTGTGGGAGCATGCCCAGTATGACCTTTTGTATTAAATCTGTCAATCCATTCCAGGTAGGTTGTACTCCAGTGCAGGCTTTTGTGTTCTACACCTACAGCTAGCAACCTGTTTCTGCAGGATATCTGTAGATCGGCTGCCATTATGGGATCACAATGGGTAAAGGATAGTAGGATACTGTAACTAGTTGTGTCTGTGCTGCTTTTGCTACATGGCTTGGTGTTAGCAGAGATATTCAGACATATGTACTGTTTTACACTGTGATGTTTTATATCATCAACTACTGAAAGGTATACATATTTGCTTGCAGTAATTTCCTGGGAAACACAAGATAAATGAAGCTGTGTCCAGTATTGTGGTCTGTAGCCTACATATTCTTGCACAATCATGCCATTCTGGAGGGGGAGCTGCAGACACTTGGTGATGGGTCTGTGTAAATGGTTCAGCACCTTGGTACTGTGGTGGCTAAGGATCCCATACTCGTACATCCATCGACGTGATAGTAGCCATATCCTGCTGTGGCCATACTTCACAGCTGTACAGATTCACGCAGGTTATCCAGAGGCAGGGCTCATATTTCTGGTGATTACCCCTTCACATTGTGGTTTATGAGCAGGTTTGTAGCCACCCATTTCTGTGTTTGTAGGCAGGGATAGTATGTGCACATATCTGAGTTTCAGACTTCACACACTCCATGGTGTCCATGCTTCTACCCCCCTACCCCTCTGTTATTCTATCCTCTTCCGAACATTATGCAAACATTATCTGATAAGTATCCCTATAGTTATCACTTAATCCCAGCAGTATTTAGGGGTTGGTCCACAGTTCATGCAGTAGGATATGGTGGAAATGCTACTGGGATTTGTCAACATGGCCTTGCATTTGTTTTCTGTGGACTGTGTTATGTTATTTGGAAGTCCATGAGATAACATACATTGGCAGTAAGGGTGAGATACAGGCCTTTGATAGAGGACTGTAGGGCATTTGGCAGTGATGCAGGCCATCTGTAGCAGGCCAGTGCATTGTCACCTCTACAGTCCGAGGCTGCAAGCTACTTTATTCCCCTGGGGTGACAGGGTAGGTGTGCAAGGTGTTAATGTCAATAGTTTCTGTCCTTATTGATCCAGTGGTGTGGATGCTGGCAGGGTGCTGCTTACAGCTAGGGACACACCTGCATGGGACACCTCTTCAGCAAGCTGCATTCCATGGCTATTCCCATAAAGAGGTGGAGGTCATATTGTACTCATTCCCAATATAAGGGATAAGAACTGTGAGATACCTGTGGCTGATGGTGGGGTGAGCTGGGTGCATGTGTGCTATGGAAGCTACTTACAGCTGACTCACAGATATACATGGAGCATTCCACTTATGCTGGCTTGTACAGGGACATCAGCAGTTTCTCAATACTTCATACCTGTGCCTTTTGTGGTCTGCCAGTGTTTGGCCAGACAGCATCGGTATTCCATACTACATAGCCAACTAATGTGCTGCAAAAATGTATGTACAATTCCAAAGGTGTGTCCATTTGACAGTAACATTTCATACACTCTCTGTCTAGAGTACTTCCACCTGTGTACTGTCTGTATGCCTGGGCCCACATTCATGACACATCGATCTTTCAGATGGTGACAGATATCACATCCAAACAATTAGTATGGCTTACTGCTGGATTGTGTCTTGCTGGGATGCATTGTGTTTGGTGCTGCAGTTGTGAGAACTTGGCCCTGTCATCAACAGTACTGGCCATTGACCACAGGCACACAACCCTCCATGCCTACATGCTGACTGCTTTCACACAATATACAACACAGCACAACCTAACACACAGAGCCCTGCATATTGTACATGTGCTACAAACTATCCTGCTACTTTGGCCAGCTCAGGTAATCTGTGCTCCACTGTTATTGTACCTACACATACATGTTACTACATTTCTACATAGGATTGTGGGGGGGGGGGCACACCTGATAACTGTAAACATTTGCTATGACTGTACTGGTATTTCAGGTACTCCATTTCATTCTATATTCTGACCTATCATACAGACTAGAGGCATATCAGTGTACTACAGTTCTTAGGTTTTATTGACCTACATTTCAGTTTCAGAATTCTTACCCTTCAGAAGTAACATCCCACTGCCTGACCTGTTGTAGTCTGTCTGTGTAGGTCTGGAGGGGGGTTGTTCTCCATAGCCATCAATCAGAGGCCTTAGCAGAGCCTTTCTTTGTGTTTGTCTACACCTGTCCTGCCGGATGAGACTGTTGTCGAGTATGTGCGCCTCACTGACATGTCCTATGGACACACATTTGGCCAACCACATGTCCTGCACTGGGTTTTGTCACCTTGTCTAGTACTGCCTACTATGTTGACACCAGTATTTGTTAAGGATTTCATGCTGCCGATATAGGTGTCTACTATCTGCTGACATCCCATTCAGCCACCCGATTCCCTAACATGCTCACATCCATACCATGGATACAGGTAGCAGAACATACAACTACATTCAGCAATTGATAATGAGTGTGACTTACCTTGTGGCTGTGTCAGTATTGAGGATGGTGCTGGAGGGCTGACTATGTTGGATGCACATAGTATACTCCCTATACATGGTTAAGCACAGGTTGTGTCATGTTTGGCATCCCTTTTACTGTATGTGCGAATTGGAGTGAGGTTTCATTCCCTGGGTTCCTACTGTGCTATGTGTTGTCTCTTTGCCAAGGCCTGGGCATACTGGGCATGCCTCCTTCTGCTTACTGAGGCAGGCCCAGATTTTCCTACTCCGAGTCACTCTGTACCTGTGCAGGCCTTTGCAATGGTGGGGGGCTGTGTGGCCCTGCCTCATGCTGTTCCTGCTGCAGCTGTTTCTGCAGGATCATATTGTGTAGCATGGCACATGCAGTGACAATTTAGGTACATGTAGCTGGTGAGTACTGCAAGCCTCCACCGGATATGTCCAGGCACCTGAACCATGACTTGAGCATCCCAGACACATGCACTTTTATGATTCTGGTCTGTGCGTGTGCCTCATTATGGAGTTCTTGTTCGGCTGTGTGTGCATTTCTGATGGGTGTCATCAGCCACAGCTCCACTGTGTAACTAGCATCCCCTACAAGGTGGCCATAATGGATATCCCCATTGGCAAATCTCTGGTACACCTGCATCATATACCAGATGTGGGAGTTGTGATAGCTTCCAGGGCTGCCAACACACACACACTCATTATAATGCCCTGGGCATCGCACACAACCTGGCAGTTGATGGAGGGGAAGCCCTTGCAGTTTATGTAGACCCTACCCAGCTTGCCAGTTGGTGCTTTGATGTGTATGTGCATGCAGTCTATAGCACCCACTACTTCAGGGTATTCTGCTATTTGGTGGAAGAGACGCATGTGTGTTGAGGAAATATATGTGCTCATCTGCATGTGCTGACATGGCATCCAGGAAATGGTGGAGTACCCTGGATGCTGATGCCTGAGAGATCCCCATGATATCCCTAGTTGGCCTTTGGAAGGTACCTGTGGCTAATATTCTTAGGCCTACACATACTTTGGTATCCACTGGGATGGGTTCCCCTCTGTTCGTTTTGTGTGTGAGGCGTGGCTGGCACAGCTCAAAAATTTGCTGCAAGAGGTCCATGTCCACCCTATAGTGCTCCACTATCACCAGCTCATGTAGCCCCTGGTAGGTTAGCCTGGATCTGTACACTCTTCTTCTTCTCCTTACTGTGGGTTGGTCATCAGCATTCTCATCCTCACCACCCTCAGCCTCTTCCACATATTGATTTATGAGAGCGAATGCAGCCACTATCATTTTGTTGTTTTTTTTAGATACAATTTCCCCATGTGTGTACGCCAGTGGTGTAGAGTTTGTGTGAAAAAACAGAGGGAAAGGTGTTTGCATAGTTTATAGTAGTGTGCTGGACTGGGTTGGGCTGCTGCCTGTGTAATTGGCTGATTTTGATACATTTCACCTGCCAGCTATGCTAGTTCTCCTTGATTGCCTTCCTCCTGCTATTTTACCTTCCCATTGCTTTCCTATTTAAGCCCCGAGTTGCACTGCGCAAACCCAGTACTCAGATGTAAATGGAGCTGCTATTTTGTGGCTTAATTTTTTTTGCGTGTTTTGTTTAAAATCCGGTGTGTGGCACGCACACCCATTTAGGCAATGTAAAGAGTGCTAGGCAGCTTTAGACACACCCCCTTCCTTAGCTCTGCTAAGCATAAGTCCAAGCCACAGAGCTCCAGTAAGCTTACAGTATGTCTGACACACCCCTCTATGACGTCAGCTAATTCTTAGGCTTGCACCATGGTTTTCTGGCACCTACACAGTTGGGTGCAGGCTCGCCATGGGGATAAATCTGTGATTCAGTACCATTCCCTTCATTTGCATAGAATTGCCTGCTAATGCCTAGTTGCAAGTCTGACACTGAGACTTCCCCCTTAGCAACCACTATTCACTGGCCTTGCTGTCTTCTGTCTGCCATTGACTATAATGGCAAAATTGTGATTTTGTATAAAAAGGTTTTTTTCAAGGTTTTAATTTTATTTTTGGGCCGATCCCATTTGTGTGCCACTGCCCTATGCTTAAATGGCCAAAATCGGACAAAAAAAATCAAAGTTATTTTTTGTTATTTTGAAACTGTTTTCCATGCAAAAGGCTATATATTTGGCCATTGGCATGCCTTCCACATTATATATACCCTTTATTTGGAGCTGTCATGGCTCCGTTTTGTTGTTTGCAGAAATGTATTCGGTTACTAACCGAGTACATTTCTGCAGGTTACACTAATCCTGCATGGATGGCTGCCAGCTTTCTGGATCACTAATTCACCTCATTTGCATGGTTTTCACCTGCACATGGGGTAATTAGCATACAGGAGCTGTCTCCATGCAAGAATAGTGCAGGAGCACTCATGCACGTCCCGGGAGGTTGTTCCTGGATCTCTCAGCAGCCATATTGCCTCCAACAGCTCTTGCACTATTCCTGCACACCGTGCAGAGCTTGCTGAATCTCGGGGATTGTTTATATGTGAATGGCATATGTTAAAAGCAATATGGCAAAAAAAAAAAAAAGCAAGTTTTAAATACGATTGTGGGTAAATTAATTTTGTTTGTGGAAAAAAGTATAGATGATAAAATATGAATGAAATTGTTTTGTCTGACTGTAATATAATGTTGTATAAATATTACATCTTTAACAGAGTCCCCCTACTCTTTCTAAGAGATGTCTCAGCAGATAAGTCAACATTTGCGCATCAAGTCAGAGAATATAGAGCAAAGTGGTAGAGGCAGCTATTTATGAGACAGCAATTAGATGGCTGGTTCAGGTGTATTGACTGAGAAACCTTAACAGGGCTCTAGATGAGCCAGAGGAGGGATTTCATAAGCGTGTAACTTCATGGATAGGAATCCTTGAAACAGTAGCAGAAAGACTGCCCAATGCCACTGAAACAGAAATTTTAATCACTGGAAAAGGAATGGACACATATAGTGCTGTGACAGAGATGGTACAGACTTTTATCAAAATGTCATGTTTACTACATTTGGCTTTGGAATTTTAATAGCAAGTGAGAGGAAAGTGATGCAAGTCCACCAGCCATGTCAATATGTGCTAATATTTTCCTTGAATTCTATAAGAACACTTATAGTACCAAGAAGCATCATTTTACATTTCAAAGCTAAGACAGACAAAAGCAGTTACAATGAATTATTCACACAGGCAATTAATCCAGTTTTAATATTTCATTTGAACATTGAAGAGATGCAGAAAACTGCATTTTGGCTTTTTAGAGAAAACAAATGTTGTAAAGCACAGTTTGCCTTTTATTGCAAAATTGTTTCTCTGCAAAGAGTAAAATGGTCATGTCTATTCAATTCTGAATGGATGTTTTAAGTGTAACAGGTATCACAGACATTAAAAAATGATTGATTCACCTAAATGTGTGCAGTTTTGACTTATTTCTATGTTGTGAATGCAACATTATTTTAATTAAAATGGACGAGAGTTAAATTTATTGCAGGTTGTCTGAAGTACATTGTCATAGTGATTTGTGTAATGTTGCTACTAGCTGCTGTAAAAGAAGATGTGAAATTGTGGAAAACATGGACATAACATTTTATTTTAGCTTATTTTAACTGCATAATGCAATATTTTAAATTTAAATCTACACGGCATTTTTGGATTTTGCCAAAGAAAGAGCTGGGAAGGGAATCAACATAATTATGTACAAGTAACAGATAAATAAGTTACGTATGAAAGGGAAAATTGGATACTTCTTCAGAGTGGGTAAAAGAAAAAGGGGTCATATGAAAAAGGTATTTGAAAATGAGATGGATAAAAGTAACAAATATGACCACTTGCAAGAGAAAAGGGAACTAAAGTGAAATTACAGCTGGTCAAGACATTGTTTCAGTAGGTGACAGGTGAGGTTAGGTAAAGAAACAAAATTGTAATCTATAAAGCAAGGTTCAAAAAGAACCCCAAGAACCTCAATACTTGCAGTAAGGGCTGTGGTAAAAACATCCATTTTCAGCAATGTGGTATTTTCCAATTTAGAGTTACATTATCTGCAATGAGAAAAGATGTCTTTATTAGTTAATTTGCATGTCTCCTTTATTTTTTCTGCTTTCAGAAATCATGCATGATGATTACATTCAGTCAATAATGCCATAACTTAATGTTTCAGACTTCATATTGGAAAGAAACTGCATTGTGATGCTATACCTGTCAATCTATTAACTTTTTAACTGACTCCAAGTAAAAAAATCAAAAATTCCACTGGTGTCATCTAGCCTTCAATCTGACTTTTGTTCTGAAGCCCCCACCCCACATAGATACACTCCTATCCCTCTCAACTGTTCCTAATTTTACAGGACACTTCTTCTGTTGCCTCCTTAGGTGTCCTCTCCTTCTTCCACCTCATAACTCAAAAAGTGCTGTGGTATTAATATCCAAAAGCATAGTGGGTAAATCCTGCAGGTTAGTCTACCAAGGGTACAGGGTTCAAAGCATTTGGTCCTTCCTACTTTATTTATTTATTTAATGTTTTTTTTTGTAAGTTTTATATTTTATGTAATGGTATCCCTAGTGTCTAATGGTGGCATAGAGGTCTAATATCCTTGATGGGATGGAACAGTTTGAATTTATTTCAGTATCTTCATGGCATGCTATTTTTAGTATTTGTGGTGTCCAGTGTTCCCAGCCCCTGATTGTCTTCTGTCTTTTTTTCTTTTATATAATTGCCTTTGAATACTATGAATTATTTTCAGTTCACATTTTTGTATATGTAAGGTAAAGTATTAGATGTACAGTTTTCATATCATTGTGTCATATGGTTATCTACAGTATCTGCAGGATTTTGGATGTAAGAAGAAACTGAAATATAGTGATTGTAAGAAGTTTCTGGAAAATGAGCTGGCAAGAAAGAAATAAAAACAATTTTGGAAGAAAAATGTATTAATGAAAATGTCTTATAAGATCTGGACTTGTGGAATAAGGTATTATGGGTTTCAAAGGTTAAATAGTTTTATGAATAAAAATGCTGTAGGTAAAAGGGAATGGTTGAATTTTCAGCAAATGGGAATCGATATCAAATGTTTGCTAGTTGGGGAGGAAATTTTGGATGCAATACATAGTTCTAAGATTACTGTATCTGACAGGAGCCGAGAAGACATTTGTGAAGGAGTCCTTAGATTTGGACATGTTTAAATAGAATTAATCAAACAAAAATACAGAAATGATATGGGGAATCACAAATGAAGGGGCTATGGAGGAGCAGGTCGCTTACTACTCAAAGGGTGGGATTAAATTGATAAAGAGTTAGTCAGCTGAGGTCGCTACTGATCATCTAGGGTGGATTTGAGGTTTAGACACAGTTGGTGTTGGGCCTATAAACATACATCAAGGACAATGGAGGTTGGGGGTGGTAGCCATCAGTGATGTGGTGAACCAGATATAGGAATGATTCATATGTTTCAGGGGAGGGCAAGCATTCAAGAGATGTAGCCAAAATGCATCTTTTTGTGAGAAACAATTTACATGAAAAATATCCAGAGAAATAAAATTTGTACTGCCAGGCATGGGAAAGGATAAAAGTGGTCTGAAGTGGGGAAGAAAAAGCTCAATTAATCATCATAGGAAGGTAAGTTTGAAGAATAAAGACTAAAGAATGAAAGGAGAGACAGCATGTTAGAATATAATAATAATAATTAAGAACAAGTTGAGAGCATATAGGAGGGTGGTGGCTGTTCACATAAGTAGGAATCTGAAGTAGAAAGACAAAATGAGGTGTTTGAATGTAAGGAGTTTTTATTTGGAGGAAAATGCACGAAATGGCTAAGCACTGTGTACACTTTGGATGAAATTGTGGGTGACACAAGAGGGGTTATTTTGCAAAGGTATTTGCTCTCCATTTTAATTCTGGTCTATAGACTACTGTAATCTCTGGTGTGCCATTTTACTGATAATTGTCTGTTTTTATTTTGCAATAAGTCCATTTATTCCACGATATAGCATAGTAAAGTTTGTGTATTCTTTTCTGTATGGTTTTTGTGACTGCATCCAATAAAAAAGCTATGAATATACGTTACAATGGTTTACTTTGAAAGAAAACATAATAACGGAATACAAAATAAAAAGAAAGAAGTAGAGTTGTGTGAGAGTATTGGAAAGACATGGAAGGCAAAATAAGAGTGAAAAAGGAATGTGCTGTTAAAGAAAACTAGACTATGATAGAATTAAATATTAATTTTAAAGAAATACATATTTTGAAATGGAGTAATGAAGATGTTTCTCTTATTTTGAGGAAAAAAGTAAAGAAGCCTCAATGTATTTCAGAAACACATCCACAGCAGAAATTATTGCTTATTATGCAGGAAATATCAGTAAAAAGACATATATACATCAAGAAGAGATTGGTGATGGTATTTTGAAAAAAATATATATATATATATATATATATATTTATATAAGTATATTGAATATATATATATATATATATATATATATATATATATATATATATATATATATAAAATGAATGAAATACGCATACAATATATTATGAATTATGACTGATAGAATTTTACAATGCAGATATATCAGTTAACTAAATAAGCAGAAAGGAATGCGCTTTCAATGCTGCAACATTAAAAGAAGTACAAACATGATGCTGTAAATATCACACTTAATGAAGCTATTCTCCAATTGCACAAATTTCAAGATGTATACAGATTCTTCTAGACCATGCAACAGCCAGACTCTCTCAGTCTAACAATAATAGTGTGTTTAATAAACAAAGATAATCTGTTACATTCAGAAAACTTCACCACATTATGGTAAGCAAGTTTGTGTGATGAATGATGACAAGCAGGGTGTGTGCGATTCGGAAACCACAGCTATATGAAAATCCAGCTAAAATAAGGTCATAGGTTCATAGGTGGTTACTGAGCTATTGACCCGAAGGTCTTTATAAGCTTAGCTGTGTGTGCCCAATATAATACTTGAGAAGTCTAATGTAAAGGATCTTGCCTAAACTCGAGATTTTAGTTAGAAACAACTGCTCATGTGTAGGAGGATCATAGGTGAAATCCTCAGCAAGAATTTATAGTTTCTCATCCAGTCATCCAGGCTACCCTTAAACATGGTCATAAAGGGGCTTTGATGCAAATTGGTAGCCTATTTCAGACAACTGGGAACCTCTGAGAGACATATATGTCTCTCCAGCAGGTTCTATTTATGTTGCATGCTAGGTTAAGGTCCCTGGAGTAGGTGACCCTTGTCCCATTTGACTTGTGGATGTGCAGAATTACCACTGGGTTTGTATCTGAGATTGCTCTGTAGACCAGGCACAAGTCTCCTCTAAGTAGTTTGCACGTTGCTGAGTACAGTGACAGTGACTTCAGTCTGTCAATGTATGACATGTACTGGAGACCATGAATTTTCTCGGTTAGAAATGTCTGTGGTCTTGCAAGTTGCTGCAGGTGCCTGGTAAAGTGCATACCAAAGGGAGCATAGTACTCAATTATTGGTCTGATGAGGGTCTAATACAGGAGTGCTATGACCTCTTTCACTGTTGATGCAATGCCTTTGCTAATGAGGTGTGTGATGTAGAATGACTTCCAAACCACAGTGGACACATGGCAATCAAAGTTTAGGCTACAGTCAACTTGCATTCCCAAGTCTGTCACTACTGAGTTATTACTCAGGATATTATTATTTATATTATAGTCTGCAGGGATATCGTTTTTAATGAAGGGTATGATAATGAATTTTTTAGCACTGAGTTTGAGTCCATGGCTTTGGCACCAATCATTGGTTTGTGTATGTCCCTTTTGAAGTATATTGACATCATTTGGGGGTTCAATGATTGCACCTAATCTGCAGTTGTCAGCAAACCTAGTCAGCCACAGCCCATCTGTTTTGGCCTGAACTTCAGAGAAATATATTCCAAACAATAGGAGGCCCAGTACTGACCCCTGTGGAACCCCACTGGTGACAGTCTGCTGGCTGAGGTAATGTCCCCGACTTTGACTGAGTGTGATCTGTCTTTGAGCCAGTTAGCAACCCACCAGATGACATAAGGGTTGATGTTCAACTTCAATGATGATTCAGTAATGCCAAAGGTGGGATTGTGTCGCAGGCCTTGGCTACATCAAGGTAGGCTATATGCACAGATTTCCCTTCATCTGTGGCTTTGGTGACATTTTTGAAGAAGTCCACCAGTTTTAAGAGGCATGACCTGCCTTTGACAAAACCAAACTGTGTGTCAGGTCAAGGGTTTGGAGATCACCTATATCCTTATTAATAAGATCCATGAAGATTCATTCCATGGACTTACAGATAAGGCTGGTTAAGCTTATGAGTCTGTAGTTCCCAGGGTCTATTGCTGTACCCCCTTTATCAAAGAGAGATGATGGTTGCTGTTTTCCATTCAGTAGGGACAAAACTAGTACTCAAACTGTGATTGAAGAGAGTACCTAATGAATCTGCTAGCTCATGTTTTAGACCAACTCATTAAAGCAGAGCGCACCTACAGATGTTTCTGCAGTTACCTCCTACTACACTTCTAGGCATCAAATATTGCTTGTTCATATTTCCATTAATCATTCCAAAGCTATGTTACATACAAAGTATCAGAATATTTTATCTCAAAGCATACTTGATGGCAAACACAGTTGTATTAATATTTGATCTCTGTCAATAAGTATTTGTTAGAACTGTAAGGTGGTAACTTCATTTTTTAAGGCTCAAACCGCACACAGTGGTAGTTAAAGGTACACACTCAAAAGAGCTGTACTGGAGGGAATGAGTTAAAATGCAATCTGGGATGCAATCCGGTCCCATAGAGGCTATGTTTTTGGCGATGGAGAGAGTATTAATGGCTTGCTCTTTGGAGTTGCAAGGTGGTGGAGATATAGAGGGAATATATATATATATATATATATATATATATATATATATATATATATATAAAAAACTGTTACCAGTTACTGTGGAAAGACCATGTCATATGGGGATGGAACACTGCTGACGGGTCCAAAATGGTGCGAACACAGTGAAACATGTCCTCCAACAATCTTAGTATGGGGTAGAAGGAAGGAACATGAGCACACTGACTTGAGTTCACTGGGATAATGGCATGGTGCCAGTAAAAGAAAAAAGCATACTTTAATATATAAATGTTCTGTGCTATGTGCTGTCCTGAAACACAACAAACGATACAACCGCTGCTTTGCTATGGGGATGCTTGGTTAAATTGGGCATAGGACTGCTCTGTACACCACCATGTAAAATGTGTTGCTGTATGCAATGCATAGAGACCACCAGGCCTGGCTGAATTGGGCACAGAATTGCACTGTTCATCACCATGTGTGACATGGTGCTGTATGTAATGCATAGAGATCAGAAAAATTTGTATACAGTTGTTAGGGACTGCAGTATATGTTTATCAATAATAATACTTAATGCGAATTAGACAACAGTGTATAAATGGCTTGTACACTTCTGCACACTATATGTATGTATAGCAACCATGTGCTCATTAAGGTATCTATCAAACTGTTTATGTCTACACAATATTGCATTACATGCTAGAGGAAGAAATCTAAAATAATTATTTTCTGAAGATCTGTAAGAAAAATAAACTGTAAAAAAACAAATATTTAGATATACTGGGGTTGGGAAACATTTCAGAAAACAATTTCAGTCATTAAAAAGACATGCTGGTTATGCACACAATGATTATACCAGCTGCAGCCCTTCAAGGTGGCATTTCATATAGAAAAAGAACAGACTTACTTTATATTCTGTATTTTACAGTGTGGGCTTTGTATAGCCTTGGATAGATGTTTTGTCCCTTGGTCTCTGATTCTGCATCTACACAGGCTAAAAAAATGAAAATATAAAAAGATTCAAGAATACTTGTATGATTACTTCTTTAATGTTACATCAGTCACTGGTAACTGCATCTTGTGTTTCAGATTTCGTGGGCTGCCTTTTTGAAAAAGGTAACAAAACTCCTTCCTCCCTAACATACAGTATACCTGTCTGTTTCAGAATTAATATGTTTCTATTCCCTGGTTTTCATTGTATAGAGAGTTACAAGGATACTCATATTTTCAACAGCTTGCTATAGTGTGCTCATCTAACTGCATTTGTATTCTGCCTTTTATGCACTTTTCTTATCTTGTTTAATTTTTTAGTTAAGCAGGAAAGGCTCACTAGGCAGTGGCAATTCTCTGTGGGTAACATAATGAGTGCTTGACCATTTAGTTGATTTGCTTAGATCCCTATATGTAATAAATCAATAAAAAGCAAATCGAACTCCAAAATGTAGCTCATTTATAGCTCATTACCTCACCTCAGTAAGTTATACTTATAGAAGCTTTTTATCCAGCAAGAATAGGGTCATAGGTTCATAGATGTTTGCTAGGCTAACCACCACCAGGGCCTTTTTAAGCCTAGCCATACATCCCAAATCTCTAACAAGTTCTGATACCCTTGATAAGAGTAAACATGGGCCTGGGAGATGAACCATTTACAGGTTACCTGTGTCCATTAGAGACATAGGTGCCAAACCAGGGATGAATTTCTGGTTTCCCATCCAATTGTCTAAGTTGCACTTGAATTGGGTTAGGTAGGAACTCTGTTTCATATGGATGGGCAGCCTGTTCCATAGATGGGGTAGTCTCTGGGATACATACCTATCTCTCCAGCAGGTCCTATTTTCATCACAGGGAAGGTTTAAGTCTTTAGAATGGGTAATGCTGGTACTGTTTCTTTTGTGGATATGCAGGTGGTCCATCAGAGAGGGGTCTGACAATGCCCTGTATGCCAGGCATATATCTCTCCGGAAAGGCTGGTAGGAGACAGAATACAGGAATAGGGCCTTGGGGCAGTCTGCATAGGACATATTACTTATGCCCTGTATCCTTTCAGTGAGGAACCTCTGTGGACATTCCAATTGTTGGATATGCCCAGTAAGGTACATACCAAAGGGGGCATTGTTCTCAGTGATAGGTCTGATCAATGCCAAATACAGTGGAACAATGATTTCCTTGGACTTAGATGCCATACCTTTGTTCATAAGTTGCACAACATAGAATGATTTCCTCACCACTGTAGACATGTGATAATGAAAGCCTAGATTACTATCTATGTGAGTCCCTAAGTCCATGACTACTGGGTCAACTCTAAGGGGTGTGTTGTCAATATGATAGTTACCTTGGATGGATGACTTCCAAAAGGATACTATTATGCATTTCTTGGCATTTAGTTTTAGTCCATGGCTCTCAGACCAGTTGTTTGTCTGTGTCAGCCCCTCCTAGAGAAAGTTTGTGTCAGTGTGAAATTCAGTGACAGCTCCTAATTTGCAATCATCAGCAAATTTAGTCAGCCAGAGACAACTGACATTGACCTTGACTTCTGAAGTAAATGCCAAAAAGGAGCAGTTCAATGACTGATCCCTGAGGGACTCCACTTGTTACTGGCCTCTTTGTAGAGGTGGACTCCCCAATTTTAACTTCCTGGGTCCTGTTTGTGAGACAGTTGGCTATCCACCGGGTGACATATGAGTTTGTACCAAACCTCTTGAGTTTATCAACAATGCCCGAGTGGGGTATTGTGTCAAATGCCTTGGCCAGGTCAAGGTAGGCAGTGTGAACGATTTTGCCTTCATCTATTGCTTTGGTGACCTTCTCAAAGAAGTCCACCATGTTGAGTAGGCATGATCTGCCCTTGATGAAATCAAAATGGGTTGGGTCCAGTGTCTGGAGGTTTACTATATCTTCATTGATCATCTCCATGATAATTCTTTCCATGGCTTTACATATAAGACTAGTGAGACTTATGGGTCTATAGTTTCCAGGGTCTGTAGATGGCCCACCTTTGTGCAGAGAGATGACTGTTGCCTTTCTCCATTCATGAGGCATGAAGCCTGTTTGGAGGTTACAGTTTAATAGTAATTCCAGAGGCCCTGAAAGGTCATGTTTCATACTATTTAGAAGGCATCCTGGGATATTGTCTGGGCCCATTGATACAGTGGTCTTGGTCTTATAGAGAGCATTAAGGACCTGTTCCCTAGTGATAGTAGGGGGAGTTATATTTGATGATATTTCTTGATGGAAGGTCAAGAAGGAGAGAGGAGTAAAGTTGGAGCTGAATTTATCAGCCATGAGTTTTGCTCTATCTTCTGGCTCAGTATAGGTGGCTCCATTTACACTGAGCTCTGCCCACAATTGTGTATTGCCTTTGAGGTTGCAGACATAGCTAAAGAATGCTTTGTGGTTGTTCTTGACCTGGGAGGCCAAACTTAGCTCAAATATGGCTTTGGTAGACTTTATTTGTCCTCTGAGTTGTTTGCTTGGTTTGATTGGAGTGCTTTTATCCTGCTGTGTGCTGCACCTCATAATTTTTGCAATGATTTTTTCCTCCTGTTATATAGCTGATTTATTTTGTGATTCCACCAGGGTGGCTTGTTTTTTTAGTTAGTTCTGTACTTCTTCCTGCTGAGTACAGCTGCCTCTATGCAGCTATTAACATGCTTGTACAGGGTTTCTGTGAGCAGTTCTGCATAGGCAGAAGTGTTCTCAGGGTTTATGAGGGCTTGTAATTTTGCCAGGTTCTCACTTAATAGCAGGAGGTTAGCCTTACAATAGTTCCTGAATATTCCATGTTTAGCTGGGGGTCCAGGTTTTACTTTTTCTTCAAAGGAGACCATTTTGTGGTCTGACTTTATGGGGAAGGCATTACAGTAGGGGGTGTGCAGCAGTCTCCCATATTAGTGAGGACCAGATCCAGTATGGCTGCACCCTTGGTTGGTGTATTGACTATTTGGTCTAGGGTGTTTGTGTGTACAAAATCCAGGAATCTCTGTGTCTGAGTGTTTGGTGTTGTATAGGATTCCCTGTTAATAGTGGGGTAATTAAAGTCACCCATGAATATGATATTGGGTTGGATGGTTAATGTTTCTAATAAGTTTAAATACACGGTATGGGTTTCCTGGGTCATAGAGGGGGACATATAGCTTGCAAGGAAGTGGTACTGGATTTTGCCTATAGTGATTCGAACATGGAGCAGCTCAGGGGCATTGTCCTGTTTGACCAGCCTTGAAGTATATTTATTTTTGATGTAAATAGAGACACCTCCACCTTTAGTCATTGCCTGTGGCATAAATGTGTGGAGGCCATTACAACCTTGCACTGTTTTTGTGTTCTCCATGGCTTTAAACCATGTCTCAGTGATCGCACAGACATCAGCATTCTCTAGGGTAAAGAGATCTTCTAGGCAGTGGATTTTTTTGTTTAGACTCTTAGCATTGAGCAGTAATATCTTTAGATTTTCTCGGTTTTGATTTGCTATGTTGTAAGAACTTTCAGTTTGGCATTGCCTAAGAAAAGGCACTATGGGGGAAGACAATGTTTTAGCTAATATTTTAGCTAATATTCGATAGCCTAGAGGCGGGAGGTGCAGACCATCCCTGGCAAAGCAGCCAGCTAGCAGAATCTCACTAGCAAATGAATGCACAGCTTACAGCATGGTTCTTTCATTTGTTTTGCTGCTGTTTAGTTTCTTTAAATGCATTTTATCACAGCTTCAGTGATGGCACACCATCCTTGCCAAACACCGCAGATCAGACTAAGAAAAATGTTGATATCATTGCAGTGCTAGTAAACATTCATTTCAGAGGTCACGAAAAGATTACACCAAATGTTTTTTCAGGGATTTTTTCTTGACTGCTTTATACTAATTATGTTAATTCTTACCATGCAAATGGAAATGTCAACAGATTACAAACCAGTTTTCCAGAAATGACCAGACTTACATCTCTTCTATTTTGTAATGAGAAAATAAATTAGTTATGCATATGGCAATTATATGCTGGATAACAGGACTAGTCTAAATAAAACAACTGGGAAACATGGCAGGAATATTGATGAGATAAGGCAGCTTCATAAAAGGCTCTTTCTCTACAATTTATATTTATAGATAGATGTGATACATTTCTCATTTCATGTCCAGTGATAACTCTTAAGTTAAGATTCATTGACTGTATTGGACACAATAACAGAATCCCAAGTTTACTAACCCAAAGTTGGAACCAAAGAAACAAGTTATGAAACCTGCCCTTCCAAAGAAGTATTATCCAGTCTGCATAGTTCTGGGAAATGTGGTCAGGAAAATTTTCTAAACAATGTGTATAATGGCACAACTAACAGTGATGCAGTCTTGCATCCAAGTATTTATTTTAAACCTCCTAGATGAAAGCAGTGTATGCCTTGATACATTCTCCTAACTCTAAGACGATATCCTACAAAAAAAAAAAAAAAGGTGGAGAGGAACGTCTCAACATCTTAGTCAATTTAGGAAAGAAGAATTTCTGATCCTTTTGCTTGAATGAAAGAAAAAGATCTATTGGTCTAGACACAACAGAGAAACTTATCTTCCTGTGGTGTTTAATATTTGATAATTAACTTGACAGAGAACAGAGGCACAGAAAACTAAACAGGTGAAAAATGAAGCACACAGTAAAATCCAAAGATGAATGCACTGCTGAAACTGATTCTAGGAGAATTTCTACTGCAGAAAAAGTCTGTTGATGGGTCTTGGGACCATCATTTATTAAAGATTATGTCTAAAGGACAAAATGACCATTGGCTTTTGTATAGGTTCATAGGTTCATAGGTTCATACTAGGCTATCTGCCCTAGGGCATTTATAAGCCTAGCCAGAGTATGTTTGGCTTTCACCACCCATTTTAAATTAATTTTGCTATGCCCTTTTTCGAGGTTAGTATACTGTGCCTCTGTCTAACAGTGACACAGAAGTGATACCCGGGGTAAACCTACAATCTCCCATCCACTCATCAAGATTCCTCTTGAAGAGAGTCAATGAGGGACTCTGCCTAACCTGGACTGGGATTTTATTCCAGAGTGAAGGGAGCTTCTGGGTTATGAATCTGTCCCTCCAGCATGTCCTATTTATTTCAGTGCTGAGGTTCAAGTCTCGGCGTGTACCTCGATGGGATTTGGATTTTTTGAGGTGCAGCATGTCCCTTAATTCCGGTTTGGACATGGCTTTATATATCAGGCACAGGTCGCCTCTGAGCAGGCGGTATGCCACTGAGTAGAGCTGGAGTTTCTTTAACCGGGCAGCATATGGCATCTGTTTGAGCCCTTTGATCCTCTTGGTGAGGTACTTTTGGGGTCTTTCCAGTTGCTGCAGGTGTTTGGTATGGTACATCCCAAAAGGGGCATTGTACTTGATTATGGGCCTGATGAGGGATGAGTAAAGAGGCACGATGACCTCTCCTAATCTAGATGTGAATCCCTTCATGATTAGGTGAGCTATATAAAATGTTTTTCTAACCACTTTGGCCATGTGGTTGTCAAATGAGAGATTGCTATCAACTTGGGTCCCCAGGTCCCTAATTACTTCTTCTGTACTTAATGGATTACCACCTATGTGGTAATTTGTGGGCACTTTGTTTTTGCCAAAGGGGATGACTATACACTTTTTGGCATTTAGCTTGAGGCCATGGCTCTGGCACCAGTTGTCTGTTTGTATGAGCCCCTTTTGGAGGATGCTTGTGTCGGCTGGAGATTCGATTATGGCACCCAGTTTGCAGTCATCTGCGAACTTGGTCAGCCACAGTCCTTCTGTGTTGGCCTGTACCTCTGAGAAATATATACTGAACAAGAGAGGTCCCAGGACTGAGCCTTGTGGGACGCCACTTGTAACTGGTTTGGAGTCTGACATGGCTCAAGCAATTCTAACCATGTGGGTTCTGTCCTTGAGACAGTTTGCAACCCATCTAGTGACATAGGGGCTTATATTTAAGCTGGTGAGCTTATCTATAATGCCCGAGTGGGGTATTGTATCGAAGGCTTTTGTGAGGTCCAGGTAGGCTGTGTGGACCACCTTCCCTTCGTCAATGGCCTTAGTGACTGTTTCAAAGAAGTCGACCAGGTTTAAGAGGCAGGATCTGCCCTTAACAAAGCCATACTGGAAAGGATCCAGGTCCCCAATATCTTTATTTATGAGGTCCATGATGATCCTTTCCATAGCTTTGCAGACCAAGCTAGTCAGGCTTATGTGGCGATAGTTTCCAGGGTCCGTTGAGGCACCACCTTTGTGGAGAGGGACCACTGTTGCTGTACGCCACTCTTTGGGTACATATCCTGTAGTAAGGCTGAGATTGTAACAGTAGTTTTATGTTTGGGTTTAGCTCTTCTTGGAGTTCATGTAGGACGCAGCCCGGGACACCGTCTGGTCCCACTGATGCTGTGTTTTTTGCTTTGGAGAGGGTGGCTCTTACCTGAGCATCTGAGATGTCAGGTGGGTAGCACTCTGCTGGGATAGATATTTGCCCTTTTGGTGGGGGGGGGAGAAGTTTGTGATGAACCTGTCAGCTAGGATGTTGGCAATGTCTGTGGGTTCGGTGTATTTTTTGTCATTTTGGTCTAATTCTTAGCATATCTGAGAATTCCCACCCAAGTTCATAACATAACTAAAGAAAGCCTTGTGATTATCCTTAGTGTCCTGCGCAATTTTTCTCTTGAAGCTTGCCTTAGACGATTTTATGAGTGCCCTTAATTTTTTGCTAATACTGATCAGAGATGCCTTCCCTTTTTGGAATTTTGCTCTATCATGTAGTAGCTTCCTCCTTCTATTGTATAGTTTGTTTATGGCTGGGGTCCACCAGACAGGACGTCTTCCTTTGAAGGATTGGGTATTGGTTTTATTTGGGATTGCATGATCCATGCATTCCTGAAGGTATTCATAAAATGCATTTATAAAGGATTCTGGAGTCTGGGCCATATTTTTCACAGGCCCGGGGGCTTTGAAGGATTCCACCTCGGTTTTGAGGAGTGTGAAATTTGCTTTAGAGAAGTTTTTCACTGTGGTTTTCTGGGCAGGGGGTGGGGTCGGGATGTGAATATCCAGTGAGATCAGTTTATGGTCTGATCTTACCAGTGAGAGATACACTTCTGGTCTGGAGCATAGAGTCCCCATGTTGGTGATGATCAGGTCCAGTATGTTTTCCCCTCTTGTCGGAGTGGTAACAAGTTGTTCCATAGCATTTGAGTTTATGAATTCTAGGAACCTTTGGGCTAGGGTGCTGGAGCTAGAGTAATGCTCCCAGTCTATGTTTGGGTAGTTGAAGTCACCCAATATAATGGTGTTTGGAGAGACCTTCATATTTTCCAGTGTTCTCAGGAAGGCCGAGTGGGGTTCCTGGGTTTGGGAGGGTGGTCTGTAGCAGGCTATAAACTGGAAGGCAGTTTTACCCACTGTTAGTTGCACATGGATAGTCTCTGATGTTTCGTGCTTTGCCACCAACCTGGAGGTGTGGGTATCTTTGATGAATATCAACACTCCCTCTCCTTTTGTGGTTCGGTCCAAGTTTTGGGACCGAAAAGCATGGTATGAGGTATAACCTGGTAGTGCTGGGGTGCTCTCGGGAGCCCTGCACCAGGTTTCTGTTACTGCACAGATATTGATGTTCTCCATGCTAAGGATAGTTTCAAGTGCGTGCATCTTGAGGTTTAGACTTCTGGCGTTGAGTAGCATTACTCTTAGTTTCTTATCCCTTGTGATACCTATGGAGGTGGGTTTGTCTTTTGAGCCTTGCCTAAAAAGGCACTATGGGAGTAGCAAGAGCCTTTGCCAATATCCAAAAGCCCATGGTGACAGGTGCAAGCCGTCCCTAGCAAAGCATCATGGCTTGTCGAGCATATCATCCCAGGCTGACAGGCATTGGATCCCCTTTGAATGACACCAGTACTTAAGCCAATTGTTGAAATTGATCATCTTGTCTTCATATTGTGGCATCATTCTTGGTGAGGGTAAGATGCTACTCAAGGTCAGGGTCATACCGGCCTGGGCTACATGCTCAGAGAGCTCCTCTATGACTCTTTTCATGTAGTCCAGGTAGGTATGTCTCAGGTCATTCACAAGAGCATGGACAATGACTGAGTCATATTTGTACTTGCCTTGGAGTGACCTGAATGCCTGAGTTATGTGGCGGATCCTAGCGCCCGACAGGCTGCTCACCGTGACCTTCTCCTTGTTCAGCCTGGTGAGCGGGACGTCATTGTGCCTGATGATAGAGTCACCTATTACAAATGTATCAGGTGTGTTGTTTAGCCTTAAGGGCTGTGACTGTTTGGCACACTTTATACATATACATATAAAAAAGTGATGCATGCAAACACTTTTTTATTTAAAAAACAAAGGTCATTTCATACTAAATAAAAACAGCACCAGCAACTAGGATTAACAGATCATTATTAACACAACTGATGACAAGTACTATCGTGTAAAAATAAGAAAAAATGAGCTGAAACATGGCCAGGGCAAAAACTTTATTAATGAAATAGAACTACTATAACAAAAGTAACTTTTGTTATACTAGTTATATTTTGTTATTAAAGTTTTCTATGTGGCACACTTGATTAGCAACAGCATTGCCTCTAGAGCAAAGAAAGTTATAACCCTTCTATACTCATCACTAATCAGGCTTATAATTGGATAAACACCCCTTTGGAAATGTACTGAACAAAGTGCCTGCAGCAACTGGGAAGACCTCAGAGGTTTCGTGACTTATGATTGGCTTACAGATCAATCTCTGAGCTAAACCTACTGAATTTGCTGCACATTCATAAATCAAATGGGACTGCAGCTACCCATTTCAGGAACTAAATATGTCTTGCAACTTAACTAGGATATGCTGGAGGGGCAGATTTGTCTACCAGTGACTACCACATCTTTGGAACAGGCTGCCAATCAATGTGAAGCAGACCTCCTGGACATGGGCAGTCATTACTAAAGATAATCCTGGGTATTGACTAGAGTATCTATAGTATTACAGTGGGATGAAACAGCTAGGCTTGAAATGATTTCCAGGTTGATACCCTTGTAACCTCCTATGATCCTGTAAACATGGCTGTGTATATTTTGTCATTCGCATTTGGAAGCAGTTTTTAAAATAATTTTATTTCTAAACTGGTATGTTAACCTTGTCTACCTCTGAGGTCTCTCCACTTCTCTTCTTATTGTATCATGTTCTTGTGTCTATACTGAGTCAGTATCCACAATGCTGATTGGTTCAGGCATACCAAATGTGAAGCTTCAAGAAGAAGAATGAACTACAGGTCAGGCAGAATAGGACATTCCCCAGTGACTGAGAAGCAGGCAGGCTCTACCCTTTTAGGATCATAGAATCATAGGAGATTACTAGGCTATATAGGCATAGCCAAGAATTTAGTCCATGTTCCAAAAAGTCAGCACCCAATGCAATGTCCAGCAGGGACACAGGTGGAATCCCAGAAGTGTATTTTGTGCTCCATCCCACCAACAAGACCTATTGATATCATAGACCAGGTTGAGGTCACAATGCAACAATCCCATCAAGGCAGGGTCTGAGATTGTTTTGTATGCCAGACAGAGGTCACCTCTGAGGAATCTGTATGAGAGTGAGAGGGTCTGAGATTGTTTTGTATGCCAGACAGAGGTCACCTCTGAGGAATCTGTATGAGAGTGAGTTGAGGGACAGAACTTTTAACCTTTCTGTGTAGGGTAGATGTTTCAGGCCATGGATTCTCCTGGTGAATTGTACTCAATAATGGGTCTTGTAAGAGAGGAATATAGGGATGTTATGACCTTCTTGTCCCTGGATGAGATAACTCATTACAGATCTACTGCTTGAGGTGGTGTCCCCTATTTTGACTAGGTGGGTTTTGTCAGTGATTAATGCCTAGTTGAGAGAGTTTATCTATTATACCCGAGTGAGGGATAGTATTGAAGGCTTTGGCCAGGTCAAGGAAAGCAGTACATACTGTCTTTCCCTTGTCCAGATGGAGTGTCTGGAGGTTGTCCATGATAATGCATTCCATGGCCTTGTAGATCAAACTAGTTAGGGATGACAGTGGCTATCCTCCACTTGTCTGGGACTGGTGCTGCAAGTTCCTTCCCAAATTCATGTGGGACCAGATGACATCCCAAGCTGTGTACTACGAGTTACAAAATGAACTGATACCTCACCTAAGTGTCATGTTTAATCATAGCCTCACCTCAGGCTTCGTGCCCATTGAGTGGCGGAACTACCATTCCATCAGTCTGATGAGCCTGATCTGCAAGGGCATATCATGGAACTTATAAACAAAGACATTGGCAACCTTCAAACACTGGACCCCACCCAGTTTGGGTTCGTGAAGGGCCGATCTTATCTCCTGAACCTGATTGACTTTTTCAAATCAGTCTCCAGAGCTGTGAATGAGGGTAAGGCGGTCCACATAGCCTATCTGGACCTCGCCAAGGCCATTGACACCATCCCCCACTCTGGAATCATGGATAAACTTACTAAGCTGGGCATAAATCCCTACATCACACGATGGGTTGCCAACTGGTTTACTGATAGAACCCAGACTGTAAATGGAGCCAACTCCAAATCCAGCTCCAGACAAAGGACAAGTGGAGTACCTCAGGGTTCAGTCCTGGGACCGCACTTGTTTGGCATCTACTTCTCTGAAGTACAGGCCAGAAATAAGGGCCTCTGGCTAACAAAGTTCACAGATCACTGCAAACTGGAAGGAAGCCCCAAACGATGTGGATATTCTACAAAAGGGCCATACAGAAACAGATGCTTGGTGCCAGAGCCATGGGCTCAAGCTTAATGCCAAGAAATGTATAGTTATCCCTGCTGGGAAAAAACATGTACCCATGAATTACCTCAGGTGGCAGTACAGTAAACACCGAAAGTGTGATGAGACACTTAGGGACACAGGTGGACAGTGGTCTCACCTTCGATAACCACATCGCCACAACAGTCAGGAAATCCTTCTATGTGGCACACCTCATCACTAAGGGCTTTTCATCCAGAAAAAAGGAGGTCATTGTCCCACTGTACTCATCCCTCATTAGACCCATTATAGAGTATAACACCCAATTTGGTATGTAAATCACAAGACATCTGCAAAATCTGGAAAGGCCGCAGAAATACCTCACTAAAAGAATCACAGGCCTAAAGCAGATGCTCTATGCTGACCATCTAAAAAAACTCCAGCTATAATCTGTGGCATATCGTCTACTCAGTGGCAATCTCTGCTTAACATACAAGGCCATGTCAAACCCAAAGCTGTTGGACATGCTCCACTTAAAGAAATCCCAATTCCTCAGAGCCACACACTCCAGCAATCTAAGCTTTGTCATCACAATGAACAAAACATGCTGGAGGGATAGGTTCCTGACTCAGAGACTTCCCATACTCTGGAATAGACTGCCCATACATGTCAAGCAGAGCACCTCCTTGGCCCTCTTCAAAAGCAACCTTGATGATTGGATGGGAGATAAGAAATTCATCCCGGGGATCATGTCAGTTGCCCTGCTAGACAGGGGTCCAGAAAAGTAAATATTGTGGGAAGAAATATCCAGGGAATTGTTATGGATAAGCTTGTATAGGCCCTAGGGCTGATAGCCTAATACCAACCTATGAATCTATGAACCTATGTACGATGCAGCCTGGGATGTTATTGGGTCACATGGAGGTTGTATCTTTTGCCTTTGAGAGGGCAGTAATGACTTGATCCCTAGAGATAAGGGGGAGGCAGGTGCTGGGAATTTCCTGATTTAACTGATGGGGAGAACAGAGGGGTAAAGTTTTTGCTCAAAATGTCTTCCAGCATGTTGGCTATATCTACAGTGTTTGTGTATGTGATGTCCTTGACCACCAGTTCTGAGCAGACCTGAGTGCTTCCTTTGAGACTGTGGACATATGTGAAGAAGGCCTTATGACTGTCTTTAGTAGATGTGGGCAGTTTGGATTTAAGTTTGCTTTGGAAGATTTCACTAGCATTCTTATTTGCTTGTTCAGGCTAAGGAGAGATTGCTTCCAATTAGGCGCCTGCTCATTCTTGGTCCTGGACAGCAATTTTTTCCTTTTATTATATAGTTTATTTATTACAGATGTTCACCAGACAGGTTTAATCTTCCTTGGGAAGGACAGTTTTGTCCTGTTGGGTATTCCTGATTCCATGCAGCTATATAAATGCTTGTATAGTACTTTGGTGTAGGTTTGGACATATGTGCCAGTTCCTACGGAGGTATATCTTCCCTCAGGAGGATGTAATCAGCTTTGGAGAAGGTTTTTTGTTTGACCGTAGCTGGCAGGGGGGGGGGGGACTTTGAAAGTGACAGCTTTGTGGTTGGATCTTAGTAAGGAGGATGACACTATAGGGACACTGCAATGGTCAGTCATGTTGGTTAATACCAAGCCCAAGATATTATTATCTCTTGTGGGGCTGTCGACCAGTTGGTCCAAGGCATTTGCGTTGATGAAATCAAGGAATCTTTGGCCATTTGTGTTTTGGCATGAGTAGTTGTTCCAGTCTATGGTTGGATAGTTAAAGTCACCTAGGATCACGGTAAAGGGTTGAATCTTGATAGATCTGAAGAGGTCCAGATAGGTGGAGTGGGAATCTTTAGTCAAAGCTGGGGGCCTGTAGCTAACTATGATTTAAATAGGGGTCTTGTAAAATGTTTACGGCACCTGGAGTGTCTCCTGTGCTTTATCCTTTTTGACCAGCCTGGAGGTGTGTATGTCTTTAATATATATTGAAACTCCACCTTCTTTTGCTTTGCTGTCCACGGTTTTGGATCTGAATGTATGATAGGATGAGTAACCTGGAATTGCTGGGGTGCTCTCCACAGCTTTGAACCAGGTTTCTGTGACTGCACAAATGTCAGCATCTCCCAGGGTTAAGAATGCTTGCAATGAGTGCAGTTTCATGTTTAGACTCCCTGCATTTAGCCGCATGAGCTTTAATTTATGTTTTGATGAAATTTTCATGTTGGTATTTTTGCCCTCATGGCATTGCCTAAAAAAGGCACTATGGGGAAGAGCCTTTGTCTCTTGGAAAGGCAGTCTCTGGTGAAATTTTGCTGGGGATCTTTTCTGGTTGAAGATGGCATGCCATTGTTGGCTATGAGTCTTACATTTTCATTTGATTTTAAAGAGATGAGTTGAGTCAAGGTCTGAGGACAAAACACAATGGTAATATATCCACCTTGGATCCTGGGAACTACCGTCCCACCAGTCTGATGAGCCTGATCTGCAAGGCCATGGAACGTATTATCATGGAACTTATAAACAAAGACATTGGCAACCTTAAAACACTGGACCCCACCCAGTTTGGGTTTGTGAAGGGCCGATCGTGTCTACTGAACCTGATTGACTTCTTTGAATCAGTGTCCAGCACCATGGATGAGGGTAAGGCAGTCCACACAGCCTATCTGGACCTTGCCAAGGCCTTCAACATTACCCCCCCAATGTGGAATCATAGACAAACTTATTAAGTTGGGCATAAATCCTTACTTCACTCGATGTGGTACCAACTGGCTTACTGACAGAACCCACACTGTAAAAGTAGCTGACTCCAAATCCAGCTCCAGACAAGTGACAAGTAGAGTACCTCAGAGTTCAGTTTTGGGACTGCTCTTGTTTGGCATTTACTTCTCTGAAGTACAGGCCAACACTGTGGGACTCTGGCTAACAAAGTTCTCAGATGATTGCAAACTGGGAGCCATTATTGAATCCCCAAATGATGTGGATATTCTACAAAAGGTCCTTACAGAAACAGATGCTTGGTGCCAGAGCCATGGGGTCAAGCTCAGTGCCAAGAAGTGTATACTTATTTCCTTTGGGAAAAGTCATGTACCCATGAATTACCACATAGGTGGCAGTACACTAAACACCAAAAGTGTGATAAGAGACTTAGGAACACAGGTGGACAGTGGTCTCAACTTTGATAACCACATCACCACAACAGTCAGGAAATCCTTCTATGTTGCACACCTCATCACTAAGGGCTTTTCATCCAGAAAAAAGGAGGTCATTGCCCCACTGTACTCATCCCTCATTAGACCCATCATAGAGTATAATGCCCCATTTGGTATGTACCTCACAAGATATCTGCAACAACTGGAAAGGCCGCAGAAACGTCTCACTAAAACAATCACAGGCCTAAAGCAAATTTCCTATGCTGACCGACTAAACAAAATGCCAGCTATACTCTGTCACATATCGTCTACTCAGAGGCGAACTCTGCTTAACATACAAGGCCATGTCAAACCAAGAGCTGTTGGACATGCTGCACTTAAAGAAATCCCAATCCATCAGAACCACACACTCCAGGGACCTAAATCTTGTCATCACAATGAACAAAACATGCTAGAGGGATAGGTTCCTGACCTGGAGACTCCTTATACTCTGGAATAGACTGCCCATACATGTCAAGCAGAGCACCTTCTAGGCCCTCTTCAAAAGGAACCTTGACGACTGGATGGGAGAGAGGAAATTGACCCCAGGGATCACATCAGTCACCCTGCTAGACAGGAGTCCACGGAAGTACATATTGTGGGAAGAAATAGCCAGGGAATTGTTATGGCTAGGCTTGTATAGGCCCTAGGGCCGATAGCCTAGTAACAACCTAAAAACCTATATCAAGGAAGCTGCAGCCCTGCTCCAATCTATGAAGCCTTAATTGCAGCAGATATGTTGATGGAGTAGAGGTTATTTTATTTTATTTTATCTTTTTATGGTTTGCATTCTATTAATGACAGCAGGTTTTTTGATACTTTCTAAGGGTTGTCAAAAGTGTTGTTTGGTTTGACAATGTAAAGGCTGGCTGGATGGACAGCAAATTATTACTGTTTGTTACTTATGGTCCCAGAGAGAAAAGGAAATTTAAATTTATTCAGTCAGGTACATAACTGAACGCAGTAGCCCATACTAGGCTATTGATCTGTGAGGGTCTCAAGAAGCCCATCCTTACATTCCCAATGTAGTTTTAGTCTTTATACTTTGTGTAACCCAGAGATAGCCAGAGCAAGGATATGCTACATTTTTCTTCCATCCATGAGGGACAAGGGTGGTAAACTGGAGGTGAATTTGTGGTTAAACATGCATCCAAATTATACTTGAATTCCTGAGGGCTGCTCTTGGTTTAGCTACTTTGCCTAAGATTTACACTGAATCAGCTGCTTCTAAAGCTATCCACTGCTAAAAAATGAAAATATGTATCATTTTGCACTTCTGCTGATTAGTCTTACTGTATTTGAATAGAATCAGGGATTCATTGTTATGTTTCTCACGCTTTAGTAGAGTGTCAAAGCTGAACACTGTTCCCATTGCTGCTGTTGCAGCTATAGTCGTTAATTACGCCGCGTTTAGTAGTTTTATACGAGTCATAGATGGATTGTGTGGTTCCCCATGCTTCAGCTCTAAAACCAACATGTTTTACATTAAGAGGGTTTCTGACTGCACTCTTGTGGCAGATGTGTGCTGTAGCAAATCTATCTAAGTTGAGAGCTGCTGGCAGAAATCTGATTGGTCTCTGGGCCATGCTGTTGTAAAACTTGTTTTTCTGATTCTACATAAACCCAGTGTTTGCACGGGTTTGTGCTCAGTTCCTCCGAGCTGTTTTTGGTTTGGCTACTTCACCTGAGCGTTACAGGCAGTCCCCGGGTTAAGGATAAGATTAGTTTTTAGACTGTCTGTAAGTCAAATTTGTATGTAAGTTGACACATGTGCATATGGTTCTTATTAAATGTCACATAGTCAAATGTTTGCCTCAGTCTAGTATTTATTTTACTTTTCCTTGCATAGAAAACACATTAGAAGCACTTCCAAATAAAGAAAAAAATCTTAAACATAATACTGTATACTGAAGAAATAACAACACTACAGAATCTATGTTCATACACTACAGTACAGTATTGTACGGACTGTAAAAACATTAAAGAAACAGTTCTTTAAACAGTTCAGATGGAAAAAAAAGCCAAAGGACAACAATTACTGTAAAGGTTAGCACTCATTTGTGAGTCAACATTATGATACCTTTACTAACTGGATGATGCGGAAAATGATGAACTTGTTGTTGGAGAAAATGGGCCTGGAGATACAGAGTTAGGATTTGATTCTGCTGCTGGACAGAGGATTTTTGCTACTGGAGTCAGTTCTTGAAGTAGGCATCAAGGGAGGTTTGTACATAGCTTTTCTTTTTCTCATCATAAATAGAGGTGGGATTACATCAAGGATCAGCTCTGAGCCCTTTCTTATTTGCAATGGTGATGGACAGGTTGACAGACGAGATCAGCCAGGAGTCCCCATGGACTATGATGTTTGCAGATGACATTGTGATCTGTAGTGAGAGTAGGGAACAGGTGGAGGAGACCCTGGAGAGATGGAGATATGTTCTAGAAAGAAGAGGAATGAAGGTCAGCAAGACTAAGACAGAATATATGTGTGTGAATGAGAGGGAGGATAGAGGAATGGTGAGGATGTAAGGAGTAGAGGTGCGAAGGTGGATGAGTTTAAATACTTGGGATCAATAGTTCAGAGTAATGGTGAGTGTGGATTAGAGGTGAAGAAGAGAGTACAGGCAGGATGGAGTGGGTGGAGAAGAGTGTCAGGAGTGATTTGTGACAGACGAGTACCAGTAAGAGTCAAAGGGAAGGTCTACAAGAGGGTAGTGAGACCAGCTATGTTATATGGGTTGGAGACAGTGGCATTGACAAAAAGGCAGGAGTTAGAGCTTGATGTGGCAAAGTTAAAGATGTTAAGATTTGCAATGGGTGTGATGAGGGTGGACAGGATTAGGAATAAGTATATTAGAGGGTCAGCCCAGGTTGGACAATTTGGAGACAAAGCCAGAGAGGCAAGATTATGTTCGTTTGGACATGTGCTGTGGAGGGATGCTGAGTATATTGGGAAAATGATGCTAAGGATGAAGCTACCAGGTAACAGGAAAAGAGGAAGGCCTAAGATTAGGTTTATGGATGTGATGAAAGAGGACATGCAGGTGGCTGGTGTGACAGAGCATGATGCAGAGGACAGGAAGAAATGAAAACAGATGAACTGCTGTGGTGACCCCTAACGAGAACAGCCGAAAGAAGATGATGATGATAAATAGCCTTATAGCAGCTGAGGTCTTCAGTAACTGTACGGTAAACTTGGGTGAACCTCTCTGTATTAGGATCTTGCTCCTCTAACTTTGCCATTCTTGCTTCAATGAGACAAAAGGTTTCAGCTAACTCTTTTATCGAATACATTTTTGATTTTGGAGTTGATAAGTCCCTGTTTACTTTCTCAAATGCTATCATCTGCTGCTACATTTCCATAAGGTCTTCATTGATCAATTTTTTGCCATGGGAGTCAAGTGACTCTGACATCCATGTCAGTGACGTCTAACTGCATTTGATTACCAGTATCAACTACAGCTTGCCTGCCTTCAACAGTCACCATCTGTAGAAGCCTGTAAAAGTAGGCTGAAATTGTGAGCACAATTTGTTCCACACATTTCATATTGGACTGCTTTACTTATCCCAAGAACTAGCAATATTTTTGATGGCATCACAGATGTTATAATTCTTCCAGAACTCCCTTAAGGTCATTGCTTTATCTTGGGTAGCCCTGATTGCTTGTGAGAAGGTCTGCCATAGATAATAGGCCTTAAATGAGGCCTTAAATGATCCATTGGCTGAAGAAATGATGTGGTGTTGGGGGTAAAATGCAGGGAGGACTTGCAGACTCTGCACAGAAGACACCCCAGCTGAGACTCAAACTGGAGAACCTTTTGCTGTGAGGTGACAACACTAACCGCTGCACCCCTGTGCCTCCTAATGATTGACTAGAGAGTGGAAGTGGGGTTGCTACTGTATACTCTTTAAGGTGTTTAAAGTAAGTTTTGTCAAACACAATACTTGGCTGTCATTTTTAACATTAAGTTTTTGTTTATAAAGATGTCTGGCATATAAGACTTTCTCAGATCCAACTCTGATTAATCTTTCTCACATCTGCAAAAAAAACAACATCAGAACCACTAGATCCAAGGATTTAAATTTTGCTTGTGACATAAGTAAGACATGCTTGTGGGACCAATATGTGCCTCAGAGGATTCCCATACTTTGGAACAGGTCCCTATCCATTTGAAGCAAAGTCCATCCCTAACCCTGTTT
>NC_056729.1:1747337880-1747385380 GCF_019279795.1 Protopterus annectens | reverse complement strand
CCATACACATTATCCTAAGTGCAAGACACAGCCCATTGCTCAAAGGGGCACAGTATACAGAATTTATTTTTTTGTTCAAAAAATGTTTTATTTAAAATAATATAAAACATATATAATTATATGCCGTATATGTAGAGACGTGGATAAAATATCGCACTCAAATTTATATCTGTAAAACATTTGATTGAGAGAAGACAATAATTTTTTTTAATTATGGCTATCTAAATTTGCTTTAATTTTATCCAAAATCTAAAATTATTATTTTTTAATCATTAGAACTCAGAGTTATAATATTCATTTCCATACAGTATTTAGTGGTGGGTAATCTAAGAAATGTGCTCATGTTAGGTGATAATTCACTTTTCTAATTGAAACTACCATACATCAGCAGTCAGTAGAGGGGGAGTTGAACACTTGAATTTTAATATCACATTAGCTGATTTTCATAAATCAGTGCTCAGTATAATTGGAGATAAACACATGAATTTTAATACTGAACTTTCTGGTTTCCATGTATCATTGATCAGTAGAAGCCGAGCTACACAACTGAATTTTAATACTACATTATCTTTTTCTGTAATCAGTATTCAGTACAAGGGGAGATGTACACCTGACTATTAATGCCACATTATGTGGTTTCTGTATATTAATGCTTAATACAAGGGGCACTGTTAATACAAGGGGCACTGTACACCTTACTGTTAATACCACATTATGTGGTTTCTGTACATTACTGCTTAATACAAGGGGCACTGTACACCTGAATTTTAATACCACATCATGTGGTTTCTGTATATCAGTGCTTAATACAAAGGGCACTGTACACCTGAATTTTAATACCACATTATGTGGTTTCTGTAAATCACTACTCGGTACAGGCTCATTATAGTTTGGCAGTCCTCTCATCTCTCCATATTCTCCTTTCTCTTATCAATGAAATAAATGTACTTAAACTTAACATTTGCAGAAAGCTAGGTGGGGACATAATCTAGAAAAAGAAAAGTTCAAAAACCTTGTTAACCAGTTTATACCTTGGAACTTTCAAATTGCTTCTTCCCTCTTAGTAAGTAAATACATATAATCACTAAATCATTTTCAAAGTGTTAAAACTGATATTTCATCTGGTTACAAAATAAGGCACTTACTGTATATCCTGTATCTTACAATTAAGACTCTGTAAGGCAACAGACAGAAGTTCTGCCCCTTCAACATTGACATTGTTCAAAGACAGGCTGTGTACAAAAACAAAAACAAAAAAAGTAAAGGCTATGTATACAGTCTCTGTGTCTCTGTTTCAACATCATGTAAATCATTCACAACTGGATATAGTATTCCACGTTTGCAGTTATACATTTACTGAAGAAAGCAAGCCATTGCTATATCCCATATTATCTAAAAAAAATCTCACTTGAAACTAGTTATTAGTTTTTGTCTGTGTGGTACATTAATATGTTATGACAGAATATAGTATCCAGTTATTTATTTTTTTATTTATGATTATATTGCAGTTGTAACTTATCTTAGTACTCCATAGCTATAGTCTGGTAACAAATATTGGATGGAAAAAAACTTCATCACAGGATGTACACACACACACACACACACACACACACACACACACACACACACACACACACACACACACACACACACACACACACACACACACACACACACACACACACACACACACACATTAGATAATGATGAAAATGTTTACATATAAATAATAATAGTATTTCGGCTTTTCCCGGTTAGGGGTCGCCACAGTGGAACTCCGGTCCGCTAATGATTGGCAGTGGATTTTATGGTGCCGAGTTGCCAGTCTGACTCCCAACCTCCAACATATATATATATATATATATATATATATATGGATCTACTTTGAAAGCTCACAAGGCCAGCAAATATCTGTCATTCTGTAACTGGCTAGCTGTATTATCTGGCTCCTAGATCATGCTAGGTCATGCTTCCAAGAAACATGGCTAGCAACACTGCAGAATGTCCTGACTGCATGAACAGCGTGACATGCATGCAAAGGATTGGTTTATGTTAATAGATTTGAAGGTAATTTCCATGAACGGTATTCGTCATTAAGAAAGCATTGAACGTTTGTTTTAATGAACAGGCATACTAATGAAAGTAAAATCATCAAAAAACCATAGTTGGCCGACACTGCAAACGTCTGATAATACTGTGAAGTAAAACTAAAGAGCACGCTCTTCATAAACACAGCTTCTGAAGAGCAGACTGCATAACATAACCTAAAGGAAACTCCTTCATATATGAATAAATAAGAACATTATTACCTAGTACGAAGTGATGCAAACATACACTCAAATACTTCTTTAAAGAAATAATTCCATTTATTGCAATGCATTGCTTTGAAAAAACAAAATAACCTAACAGATGCAGAAGGCAAAGTCAGGAAACATAGCTAGACTTTTAAGAGAAGCGCTACAGATGTAATAAAGGATTGTACATCGGACCTGTATCTATTCTCAACAACTACTTGTAAAATACATTATTTATATACTTGACAACTGAATAATATATCTTGTCTTCAGCAAAATGTATAAAATCTACTGCTTCAACATAATATGTTAGTTAAACTGTTTCATTTTATAATTGAAATACCAAGGCAATTGTATTTTAATAATTTTGCTACATTTAAGCTGATGTATTAATGTACTAAGTACCCTTTCCTTTCTGTGGGCCAACTGTGAGTATTCAATGCATTTAAATTTGTTGATGTGGACATTCACTAAAAGGAACATTCAATATTTTACAGTTGTTCTGGGAACAAACTCTTTGATTAGTAAACATAGACCCACAAAGGATAGTAGGTTGCACACGTAGATGTTTCTAGTAAGTTCTACAAAATCTGTCTTATTAGCATGTGCTTCAGGTCATGTCTCCTCTCATCTGCATATCATTTCTGGTAAGCATAACTAAAATAGGTGTCAGTCAAGACTTTCCACTTGCTACTTTCCTTATATCATTTTCTGAGTATTTTTCCGAAAGTTTTATAAATTGCCTAATTGTATATGTTCATGAAAAACACACATATCGAGAGAACCTAACTAGAAGCTATTAATTTATGCACTTAGTAATCGAGACATGAATAGTGACCTGAGATATACTCCTTCCATCCACAATTATGTTAACATGGAGCTGCACATCAAAGTCCTTTTGGAAATGTCTGATCAATATGAAAACAACCTCATAAAAACAGTAAATAAAAAAGCCCAAAACTGGTCATAAATGTTGAAAGCTTACAGTTTACATCTTATCCATTTATGAGCCCCCTTTTAACTTTTTTTCTGTTTATATATCTCCTTTAAATTAACATGGAAATATTTGAAATTCATGTATATCTTTAGGTACTTATATTATACCTAATACCTTCTAAATCTCGTTTCCTCATGTGCTAATAGTTTATTGTAATGTTCATATTTTGACAATGGGCCACACATTATAGCATCATCCACAGATTAATATGGAGTTTGATATGAATTTACTTTGTAGCCCCTTTTAAATATAGTAAGGTTATAGTCTCTGACTGAACTGCCTCTGTCCCTGTTTGGTTCTTTCTTTGTCTTGTAGTCACTTGTAGTTCATTCCTTCCATATCTGTCATACCATCAGCTTATTTCTATATATCAGCTCTCAATATTGGCTGACATGACTGTCACACAGCCAGACTGTAGCTGCTTGTTCACATGTTGCTTGGCAGTGGAACACATTAGCTTCATAGTAAATACTAAGCTATCTGCCCTTGTGGGCCATTTTAAGCCTAACTCAACTTCCCTTTCAAAGGTGAGAATCAAACCCCATAATTTGTGTCTGTGAAGTAAACACCTTAAACAGTATACCAATCCCTAGCTGAAATAAGTTTCTAAACTTCTGAGAGAAGAATCTCCTCTCTAGAAAAGGAAGAGTTTAGATGTGTTGCTGCTAAATGTAGAACTGCAGTAACTCATACAAATACCTCAGGTTTGAAACTTTCAAATGATCTTCAAACATGACATAATATCTTCAAACATGACATAATTGCACATAATGATAAATGATTCAAATAATTCTAACAGTGGTATTTACACTGGGAGCATACCCGACACACTTACTTTATCTCCTGTATCTTATTGCTTGGACTCTGCAGGACCTCAGACAAATATTTCACTTCTTCACTTCCAGTTCCAGTTGAGTCCAGGCTGCAGAGAAATAAAAAGATATATACCAAGTTAGGGAAATTTCTGTGTTTTATCATTACATCAGTCATTTGTGACAACTCTCTGTACTCCAAAGTTACAGTAATGTCATTAAAGAAGAGTTGCAAAACATTGCCATCTTTAGTTCACATAAAATATCTCTGCCTTTAAACAAGTTACCAGTTTCTGGCCTTTGGCATACATGGCTTACGGAGTGACAGGCATACAGCAACACCACACTGCTGGAACTAATGCCTTAGATGTGAGACATTGTGCTTCTGAGTGCTCCATTAAAAATTAAATGCAAAGACATTTTTCCCTGATCGTATTAACAGTACATGAATAACCAACCCATGTCTTATTACTATGCAGTCTGAGTATAGATCTCAACTTTCCTGATTTTTGCAGTGCATATTTTATACAGAATTTAAATGTTTGTTCTGTCTTCCTGATAAGATTCAGCTTTGTCATTATTTTGCACTGACAAAGGCTTGCCTGTCTGCCATGTGTTAGCAGACTTTTTTGCTTTCTTTTCTTTTCTGAACATCTTTTTAAAAATGTGTGTGCAGACTGTACTTTCTTCTTATCTGTTTTAGCCTGCTTAAAAATTATTTAAGGTTTTGGTAGAAAGGCGACTGGTGTGTTCCATTAGTTAAAATCCTTTCAGGGGTGTTCTTTTGCCCATGCCTTGTTATCACTTATTAGTAATTCTTCTGCTTCTGGTATCCCCCCATAGTCTCTTGGATTTATCTGACTGATACTCTTTGACTGAGACATGAATATGAGGGAGACAGAATATGAGGGAGACATACATCTCAATTAGATACTTAGAATGCTGACATTAAGAATGTTCTTTGTATAAACCTCTCTATAGTCCACTTATTCGTTTTAAATTTGGCTTTACTGACATCAATTTTTCATAATAAATAGTAGTGCACGATATTTTGCTCTCTTATCGTATGCGATGTTTTGCTACAGCACACTGCTATTAATTGACTAGAAATATGTTAAGGAAAGTTTTTATACACATATTTATAAAGTTTTTATGATCTAATTCTCAAGTTTATTTTAACTTTAAATAAAAAATTTTTTATTTTAATTGCTAACACAATATTTCACTTTTTTATAGTTCATGCTTCACGTGACGATACAGAAATTAAGACGCATTGCCAAATAGCGATGGGTCTGAATATCTTTAAACAGTAATTCTCTGAATAAAACAACATAGTGCAGCAGTTGTTGATTGGATTAGCGATACAGCAAGTGACAATAATGCTGTTTGAGTAAAGGAACTGAAATGCAACTTTTATTTATTTGTTTATTTATTTGTTTATTTATTTATTTAATAGTAACCATTCTGTCAATAGAAGATTACTAATATTCATAAAATGATGCGATTTTATGTGGATATGTTTTTGTCAAACCTGAAGCTTAGACTTGTTTGTTTGTTTATGAAACAAGTACAAGAATTTGTAAGACTTTGGACTAGTGACATTTCTGGAGTACCTTTATAGGCTCCTAATGTAACATTGCGATACCCCAGTCACTTTAAGAGCTTGATTTCTTAATTGTTGTATTAATTGTTTTATTGCTTCTGTTAATGTTGCATTTGCCCGCCAAAACTCATTTAAAAAGAGGTTACATTTTCTGTTGTAAACTACATCTGATGAAGCGTAGTCAATCTACGTGAAAGCGCTCATTCCTTGTTTCTAATAAAGAAGTTTTTTATACTTGAAGACAGAGTTTTTTCCTGTGGCGATTTCTTCTGTTCTTTATGCAGTTTATTCCTTTGGTATTCAGAAGGCATCCTTAACCGTCAGAGATAGTTCGTACTTATTTTTTCTCCTTGTTGCATTTTTGCTATCTCTGACAGTACACATGGATCAAGTAGAAATAGAACTGGATTTTCGTCCGGAGTAGAGGGCTACTACCAAACCGGCATGGGATTCACTATTGCATCAGAACGATAACCCTTTATTGACCCTGGAATTAACCAACAATCTGGTTACCACACCAGCTCCCAACAACGGTGAGAGAATTACAGACTTTAATAGACTCACTAAAGATTTTCAGGATGACCTCTACAAGTTACAAAGGTATTCTTGGCAACGTTTGCATTTAGAAGCCTGCCTCCACTTTAAAGTTGTTCCGAGAGGCATGCGTATTTTTTGCATGCCCACATATGGGGACAGTCATCCCATACTGTTAAGAAAGTGGCAGGATTTAAACATCGAACTTGGCTTCAATTACATTAAACTTTTATTAGAATACTTTGCTCCTTTGGAGTTTGAATTACGGAACAAGATAGATAAACAGCAGTGTTATTTGAATGAACATTTTAAGTCTGACTATTTCACTAAGAGACTTGACAGTATATGGTCTCAAGTGCATGCATTTAGTGAGAGGCTACAGCAAACGAAACAAAGGAAACTTATCAAAGATGCAAATGATTTTTCTCTCGGACAAGTGTTCGTTTGGCCGAGAAATGAACACACAAGAACAACTATTGACTCTAATACCGTGCGTACTGATAAGACTGTACAAGGAGTTCCAGCAGTCACTGACTCCTTTATAGAACCTTCTGTTAGTTCGTCTAGTTTCAACTTCAACAAAACAGCCCATAATGAAGCAGCTGTTAATATCCCGTCGTTACTCATTACTAATGATGATAATTTACCTAATGACACTCCACCCCCGAATCAACAAGCGGCCAGAACCTATGCTTCTGCAGGAGCTATACCAAAAGATACGGGTTCTGCTTCTGCACGTTTTTTACCCTTCCCAGTGAAAAAACAAACAGGTTGGAGAGGTCGCTCTACCAGCAGAGGACCACGCAAGAGGAAGGGCTCGGAAGAAGGCTATGGAGCACGAATGAAACAAAGGAACTGAATAACTTAGTATGTAACTTATCTGATTTAACACTCAATGCATCTGATATTTCTCTTCTCAACAAAGGGCTAAACTTTATTCCTTCCCAGACTAGTTTTTTAAATGAAGTTTTGATTGATCTAAGGTTATTTTGCCGCAATGTATCACTTAAAATATTTTTTAAGGATAAGACAGCCCTACGGACTGACACTTTAAAGAATCTTTTCAAACGTAAAAGTAGTTTTGTGCCTGTAATACCACACAATGTAGAATGTTTTATGAAATTGTGCGAGAATGAGAAATGTTTACTATGAAACGAAAAAGATGTACTTATTTTAATATAACACAAGATGAGCAAAAGTCACTGAATATGTTTAAACAGAATGACAATATAACTATCAAACCAGCGGATAAAGGTGGAGCAGTAGTTGTATTAAATACAACTGATTATGATAAGAATATGACTTCTTTACTTTCTGATGTTAATACCTATAAAATTGTTTCCAGTAACTTTGTTACAGATACCATTAAAAAAATACAAGAAGATCTTTATGATCTCCTAATGTGTGGCCAAATAAGTTGCGAAACATATGAATATTTTTTTATTGAGTTTCCCACCATTCCTGTCATTAAGGGCTTACCTAAGATACACAAAAATGTTTCGCCTGTGCCCATGAGACCTATAGTCTCTGGTGAAGGATGGAGTACCTCCACCATCTCATCCTTCATAGAACATTTGTTAAGACCCATAGTAAATGATATTCCGAACATTCTCAAGGATTCGTATCAGTTAATACAAGTTTTGAGAGACTTTAAGTGTGAAAAAAATTTTTCCAACTACCTGTTGGTGACTATGGATGTGAAGGATTTATTTACATGTATCCCGAATGAATCAGGACTTCAAGCCATAAGAGAGGTTTTAGTGACATGTTCCAACTACAGTAATAATAGACAAATATTGATTAACCATCTATTGGATATAGTTTTGAACAACAACATTTTTTTTATATAAGGATAAATACTATTTGCAGCAATGGGGGGTTGCCATGGGCACCCCCTGTGCGAATAGTTATGCTAATTTAGTTGTCTATTCTTGGGAACGGAACCATCTATTTAAACACACACAATTCAGAAATATTAAATTATATAAACGATTTGTGGACGATGTCCTTTTTGTATGGGAAGGCACTGAAAATGACTGCATCCAATTTGTTAAAGATATAGAAACTACCAGTCCCTTCCTGAGATTTACCATAGAAACCTCAGCTGAATGTGTTAGTTTCTTAGACTTAACCTTACATTTGAATATAAATGGAACAATAGACATCTCTCTATATAGAAAACCTACTTGGAGAAACACACTGCTGAAATTTGAGAGCATGCATCCAAGATTCATGTTTCCAGGTATTGTTACCAGTCAATTGAGTAGAATAGCAAGGATTTGCAGTGATGATCAAGTTTTTAAAACTGAATTGGACAATTTAGTAACTTTATTTAGAGATAGAGGCTATCCTAATAAAATCATTAACAACTGTAAACAACAAATGTTTGGCAATATATCATTAGGTATGACCCAGTCCAGTTGTGGGGTTAGACAAAGGGGACTGAATATTTCATCTACTAAAAATAGTTTCACTGAGAAGTTATCTTTCACTATAAAATATACCAGTGATATTGTGGCACTTAAAAAAGTAATAAATAAAAATTGGAATGTGCTCATTATGGATGTGTTTACTAAGAAAGTCTTAGGTGAACGTCCCAGATTTAGCTATAAGAATTGTAATAATCTCAAGCAGTTACTATGTATAGATAAAAAACCTCTTCGAATAGTGTGTGAACCTGTTCAATATGGAACTTATCCTTGTGGCCATTGCCATATGTGTCCTTATATCTCCAGAAAACAGTCCTTCACTCATCCAGAAGGTATTTTTAAGTTTGTACCTTCTACTTACTGTAATTGTGACAGTACTAACCTTACATACCTTGCAACGTGTGATAATTGTGATGCATTCTACGTTGGCCTGACTAAGCGTAGGTTAAGAGATAGGGTTTATAACCATCTCTACGATATTAGAAAGGGCAATGAACAGAATGCGCTAGCAAAACACCTACTAGAATATACAACACACAGATTCAGTTTTAAAGTCCTACAATTGGTCACCACTAACTTAAGGGGAGGTGACAATATTAATCAATTGGCTTGTACTGAACTCAAATGGATACTCACCTTAAAAGCCCACATTAGTCCAGGTATCAACCAGTTTGTTTCCATAAAACCCATACTAAACAATAGGAAGCTTTGAAGTTATTGTATAGGTAGCTTAATATATATTTTTTCTGTCTTCGATCAATGATGTCCTACCAGATTCAGAATATGTATTTAGCCTATCTAATCAGCAATTATTACTAAGATGAATTAAATATTGTTGAAAGATACAGCTATATTTAATATTCTGTACATTATGATAGTTACATTAACCTTAATTTATTGTTTAATAATTTATCTATTTATTTTTATTTTCGCTGCTAATTCTCATTGTTTATTCTAAGTTCGTTGTTTATTTTAAATTCATTGTATTAAATTGCTACATTGTTTATTATTTTCTCATATATACATCTATTCATTTATAATAAGTAATCTTTTAGTTAATACCTATTTACATTATCATACTTAAATATACTTAATAGCAAAATTTTTCTATCTTATCCTTATTTACATTACAGAAATGCTAGCATGAATTTCTGCTATATATATATATTTTTTAACAAATCATATTTTTTAATAAATCATATTGAATATATATTTATTTATTAACAAATCACATTGATTATATTCTTTCCATTAAGGGACATGATAGTATACATCTTTTGTTTCCTTCCACTACTATTTGCTGCTATTATATGTAAATATTTTGTCTTTTATTCTGATAAATGACTTCTTTAATTGGTCCTTCATGGTAATTTATTATGTTTCTCTGACTTTCATATATCAGAACTCTTTTACTTGTTCGCACTATGGGTTCATTCACATAACCTTCTTCATTAAATTTTAGCGCATGTGTATTATGATTCTAGTTGTACAACGCATATTATTCATACATCTCAATTAGATACTTAGAATGCTGACATTAAGAATGTTCTTTGTATAAACCTCTCTATAGTCCACTTATTCGTTTTAAATTTGGCTTTACTGACATCAATTTTTCATAATAAATAGTAGTGCACGATATTTTGCTCTCTTATCGTATGCGATGTTTTGCTACAGCACACTGCTATTAATTGACTAGAAATATGTTAAGGAAAGTTTTTATACACATATTTATAAAGTTTTTATGATCTAATTCTCAAGTTTATTTTAACTTTAAATAAAAATTTTTTTATTTTAATTGCTAACACAATATTTCACTTTTTTATAGTTCATGCTTCACGTGACGATACAGAAATTAAGACGCATTGCCAAATAGCGATGGGTCTGAATATCTTTAAACAGTAATTCTCTGAATAAAACAACATAGTGCAGCAGTTGTTGAATGGATTAGCGATACAGCAAGTGACAATAATGCTGTTTGAGTAAAGGAACTGAAATGCAACTTTTATTTATTTGTTTATTTATTTGTTTATTTATTTATTTAATAGTAACCATTCTGTCAATAGAAGATTACTAATATTCATAAAATGATGCGATTTTATGTGGATATGTTTTTGTCAAACCTGAAGCTTAGACTTGTTTGTTTGTTTATGAAACAAGTACAAGAATTTGTAAGACTTTGGACTAGTGACATTTCTGGAGTACCTTTATAGGCTCCTAATGTAACATTGCGATACCCCAGTCACTTTAAGAGCTTGATTTCTTAATTGTTGTATTAATTGTTTTATTGCTTCTGTTAATGTTGCATTTGCCCGCCAAAACTCATTTAAAAAGAGGTTACATTTTCTGTTGTAAACTACATCTGATGAAGCGTAGTCAATCTACGTGAAAGCGCTCATTCCTTGTTTCTAATAAAGAAGTTTTTTATACTTGAAGACGGAGTTTTTTCCTGTGGCGATTTCTTCTGTTCTTTATGCAGCTTCTGGTATCTCCCCATAGTCTATTGGATTTATCTGACTGATACTCTTTGACTGAGACATGAATATGAGGGAGACAGAAGCTCTTTGTATTATAATAGAATGCTAGGCTCACAACCCAATGCAACATTTTAAGCCTAGCCAAGTTCCCGAAAATCAAGTTTGATAGCTAATGTTTCCAAAATGTTTTGTGGAGGGTGTATATGCTTAGGCAAACAATTGGCAAGTGTCCTTTCTCTAGTAGAGATGTGGGTAGCAGACTAGAATTATAGTTGTGGTTTCCTATCCAAGGTCCAGACAGGGAAGAACTCTGTTTCACTTGGACGGGAAGCCTGTTCTAGAGAAGGGGAACCTCTAAGACACATACCTGTCCCTCCAGCACATCCTATTTATGTTACTGGTGATGTTTAGGTCCCTATATCATGTGTTTGTGATGCCAGTTATTTTCCAAATGTGTAAAATGTGTAACAGGTCCATTAGTGCTGATCTGAGGAAGCTTTGTAGGCTAGGCATAGGTCACCTCTCAGCAGCCTCTAGAAAACTGAATATAGGGACAATGATTTGAAGTGGTCTGTATAGGACTTATGTTCTACCCCTTGTATTCTTTTTGTGAAAAATCTCTGTGGCCATTCCAATTGCTGCATATGCTTCTTGAGGTACATATCAAAGATGACATTTTACTCAATTATAGGCCTTATGAGGGCAAGCTACAACAGGACAATGACTTGTTTCAACATAGATGTTATACCTATACAAGTTTTTCAACATGGAATCATTTTCCCAGTACAGCAGAAACTTGTGGGTCAAATGTCAACTCTTCCTATCTGTGTTGCCAAGTCACTGACTAGTCTTATCTCTGGTGTGTATTATCAATGTGGTTGTTTACAGGGGTGGCTATCTTGCTGAAAGATACCATAATGCACTTTTCAGCTCTGAGATTTAGGTAATGATACTGAGACTAGTTATTAGTCTGTATCAGGCCCTCTTGGAGGATCTGAAATGAAAACAATTAAAAATAATTGCAGATCTGCAAGGCTGCCAATTCATGAGACTAGAAATATTGTCTGAATGACACGTAGTCTTAAAATATGCCAGGCATACAAAATGAAGAAAAGCAATAATAATGTAAATAGTTAAAGCAATCCCTCTGTGTAGCTCCAAATATTTGTGGAAGTTAATTATCCAGGCTTCCCAGTTCAATGTAAATAGCGCACATCGTTTATTTGTATACATTAGTATGAGTTTTTTTACCAATAGTATTTTGAGTGAATGTAGAATTAGCAAATACTTTTCACTGTGTTGTTATGGTTTGAATGTCTGTAGTTGCTCATCAGGTTTTAGTAGGCACTATCATATCACAAGTATAATAAAAATAAATCTTTACATCTAAAGAACATCTAAACAATAAATAAATACATCTAAAGAAATCCCAATCTCTATGCACCACATGCTCTAGAGATCTCAACCTCATTACTGCAGTCAACAAAACATGTTGGAGACAAATTCATAACCCAGAGACTGCCCATGCTATGGAATAGACTTCCCATGCATGTCAAGCAGAGCACCTTACTGGCCCTCTTCAAGAGAAATTTTGATGAGTGGATGGGAAATAGAAAATTCACCCCAGGTATCACTTCAGTGGTTTTACTCGACAGAGGCGCTAGGAACTAAGGTCAGGTGGCATGATGCCAGGGTAGGTTTGTGCAGTTGAAGAGGCTAATGGCCAAAGATATTGCTTTATTTTTCGATACTCTTGAGCTTGAAAAGTATATTAGTTTAAATCTAGCACCTAAAGGCGTATGGGTGGATCATCTGCCTGCTACTGATTTTTCAGGTTCCTATCACATTGTCAAACCTTTAAAAGTTTGAACGTCATAAGGTCGACACCATATGATCGAACTTTTAAACGTTCGAACATTTCAAAGGAGATCCCTATGCACCAGGGGCGGCCCGTGCTATTGGACTGCCGGACTGCAGCCCCAGCTGTAAAAATAAAGAAATTAAATAAAATAAAAGATAAAAAAAAAATTAAAATTCGCAGACTTTCATGCATGCGCACTAGTCCGAACTGCTGCTGAGACAGTCTGGAGCATGCGCAGACTGTTTCAGCAGCAGTCCAGACTGGGAAACATGTAAGAGCAGAGATCCCAGAAGTCTATGCAGTTGTAACTGCATAAACTGTCGCTGGAAACGGATCGGACTGCAACGTTGGCAGGCTGGAGTCTCGTCGGGGGAAGAACATCTCACATGGTGGATGTGCTCTAATGGACATAATGCGCAGGCAGGTTTGTAGTGCACTAACAGCTATGGATTTAATGGCAGAAAGGGATCGCTCCAGGTAAGAGGGACAGCTATGGATTTAATGGCATGAAGGGATGGGATCTACATCACTCCAGGTAAGGTGTGTGTGTATGTGTGTAAATGCCCCAGTTGCTATATACTGGTGGCTAGAACAAACTCATGGTGGTGTGGTAAGGAATACCTCAGGCTTGAACCCAGTACCTTGTATGCAGGTGTTAAGGATCTGAATCCCCTACCCACCACCATTTGTAAAAAAAAACTGCAGATTTTTGCCTCATATTTGATCTGATCTGGTCCTCATAATATCTGTGGTTTCTAAATGTTGCAGTGCTTGATATTTGATGGTGCAGTGGTAGCATTGTTGCTTCACAGCTGCCAGTTCTCAGGTTTGATTCTTGGCTGGGGTGCCTTCTGTGTGGGGTCTGCATCTTCTCCCTGTGTTTGTGTGGGTTTGCTTTTGTGTCCTCCCATGTTACAAAGACATGTCTGCATTATTTCTTCCTGGGCCTCTGCTGAAAATTGTTTTTTTGTTCCAAGTCAGACTGTCCTGATTAACAAATGTTAAATAAAATCGACAGGCATTTGAATTTCAGACTTCAGGTTTCTGAATGTTTAATTCCTTACATCTGATGGTGCAGTAGTAGCATTGTTGCCTCACAGCTATAGGTTTTCTGGTTTGATTCTTGGCTGGGGTGCCTTCTGTGTGGAGTCTGCATCTCATCCCTGTGTTTGTGTGGAGTTGCTCTGTTGTCCTGTCATTTTATAAAGACATGTGTCTGCAGTATTTCTCCCTGGGCCTCTGCTGAAAATTGTTTTTGTTCTGTCAGAAGTAAAATTAACAGGCATTTGAATTTCAGACTTCATATTCTTCAGAAAATACATAGTAACATAACCTTTTATTCTAGCAATTTTCTAAGTTTATAAGATGAATATTTGAAATGTGTCCTTATTTTTGGGACTGTATTACCCCATTATTGGCTTTGTCCAGTTTTTTTGTGCTAAGGTTAACAGCTATGGCAAGAACTGAATTCACTGAATATGTTTGAGGGCTGTATTCCCTCATTACTGGGTTTGTCCAGGTGTTTTGTGCTAAGAGGTTGACAGCTATGGTGAGAACTGAATTCATTAAATGATAGCCATTTAAGTTTCAGTCTTCTGCTCTTTCACAAAGCAGGTAATTTGGTGTAGTGGTAAGTTGCTCTGACTGTTTTTCACAGGGACCTTGGCAGTAAAATGTATGGTGGTAACACAGCATTTTATTCTAGCAACTTTCCAAGATTATACAAGCAATGTTTAATGTGTCCCTGGTTTTTGGGCTTTTGACCCCCCCCCAATAAATTTGGCTTTTTCCAGATTTCTTGTGCTGCGAAGTTGAGATGCAGTTCAGTATTGAGTAGATTTTACAAGGAGCTGAGAGCTGCAGGGGAAGAGAAGTTTAGTGCTGCTTATGCTAAGACAGCTTGCATTGTTAATAGGACAACAGGTTGTGTACTTGCTTTGGATGCAGAAGGTTGTTGGTACTACTCCCACAAGGGGTGAATGCTGCTGTACTGAAAAAGTTAAGATACTAACTATGAGCCTGTTATCAGTTTGCCATCCATTTCCTATTGTAATATTACAAACAAGTGAATAACGAAAAATAAACTTGTAAAACAAAACAGGTAGCAGCAAAGCCAACGCTTACCAATAAACAGAACGAAAATTTAATAAAATAAAGTGCTTTTCGTTTGCTACTATTAGCAAACTTCTTCAGACAATGTTACCATGTTACATTCAGGTTATATATATCTCCCCCTATTAATTAAGTAATTAGTTAATCAAATTAAATTAAATTAACTTCAAAAAGAAATTAACTTCAAAAAGAAATACTTCTCTACATTACTTGATATGTACTAAATACATCCACTTACTTAAATACAATAATATTATTACAATATACTTTAATAAAAACTTGTAAAGTTGAAAAACGAAAACGTAGTATTTATAATTAGTATTTTTTTAAAAACTTTAAAAACTTTAAAACCATGTTATGTTAGTTTAACTTACCATGTGGGTCCTTAAAATTCTTATGGACACTTTAGAACATATTAATGTGAATTTTAAAACATAAAAATAATGTAAACCACCAATAATTATAAATTCATAACAAATATAACCATTCATTTTCCTATATTATTGAATTTTCTAAAATCATCTCTTCAAGCTTTTAAGCTTTAACACACTACTCAAACTACAATTTTCATTTATGCCTTGTAAATTGTATGCGTTGAGCTTGATCTGCCAAAATAACTCAAGTTCCTCCAATTTCAATGGTATAGGGCCACCTCTTACATCTGGATTTGGTTGGTCAATCACTAAGAATTTAAAGCTATGCCCAGGGTAACATGCTATATGCTTTGCTAGGGCATTATCTTGTTTATTCTTACTAATGGCATAAGAATGCTCATATATACGATCCCGGAGTCTTCTCTCCGTCTTACCCACATAAAATGCTTGGCATCCCTGACATTGGGCCAAGTACACCACCATTCTAGTATTACAATTAGCCCTACACTTCAACTTATACTGAACATTATGTACAGAAAATCTATTAGATTCCATTACTAGTTTACAAAAATTACAGTTTTGGCATTTATACATTCCAGTAATTTTTGGCTGTTTTTTTCTTTTGTTGTTCATATAGTGCCTTCAAATTCATCCCTTTCCTGAAAGTAGACACAGGATATTTTCCCACTTTGGTTGATATATTAGGGTTACTTGCAAAAATAAACCAATTTTTTCATAATATGCCTATACAATGGTAACTAAATATGTTATAAGTTGTAATAAACTTTGTTTCAAGTACATCAGGTGTAGCAGGGGTTCTCAAGTTTGTTACAGAGGGGTTCCCAGTGTTATTTAATATAACTTCTTGTATGGTGACACTTCTATCTATAGACAAAATAGGCTTGTACGTTCCCTTTGTGCGTTTGTCACTTACTTCTGAAATCAATCCTAAGATTAATTCTGAAGGGTAACCTCTCTGTGTGAACATCCTCTCCAAGAGTTGACATTCCTCTTGGAAGTCTTGCTCTGTGGAAGTTATACGAGCTGCTCGCACTAGTTGACCTTTAACAACAGAGCGTTTTTGATAAAATGGGTGGCAGCTAGTAAAATGTAAAAATGTATTTGAATATGTTTCCTTCCTATATATTTTAGCCTCATAACATTCCTGATTTACATTTTTTGTTAAACAGATATCTAAGTAGGCTATCCTGTGAGTGTCAAAAGTGGATGTAAACCGAAAAAAATCAGTTGAGTTGTTAAAAATGTTTAATATTGCTTCACCCACTTTTTTGTTACCATCAAACAGGATAAAGATGTCATCCAAGAACCGTGTATAAAAAACTAATTTCATTTTAATATTTTCATTTTTAAACACGTACTCAGACTCCCAGTGGGCCATCACTAAATTCGCTATACTAGCTCCACATGGAGAGCCCATAGCCACACCTGTTTTCTGAAGAAAAAAGTTATCACCAAACATAAAAAAATTGTTATATAAAACCATTCCCAACAGTTCTTTCACAAGTGAGATTTCCTCTATTGTAGCCCTATTCTTAACCATAACTCGGGTTACCCATTCTATTCCAGTGTCTTGTGGTATACTGGTATAGAGATCCTTAACGTCCACAGTAAGGAAGTTGTGGTTAGGATTAAATTCCAACTCATTCAACTTCTCTAAAAATGACCAGGAATCTTTACAGATTTGTGCCTCTAATTTTACAAATTTTTGTAAAATAGAATCTATCACCTTTGCACAGGGGTAAGTAGGAGACCCACGTCCATCTACAAGAGGTCTCATGGGTGGATTTCTCAAATCTTTATGTATTTTTGGAATTCCAAATAAGTATGGGTATCTTGGAAACTGCGTCGACATGTAATTGAATATGCTTTGTTCGATTCGCCCATCTATAAACATATCTAATAAGCTGTTCTTTATTCCCAAATATGCTTGATTTATCTCATAACGGGAACTAATTTCATAAACGGGGTCATTTAACAATTTTACCATTCGATTAAAGTAGTCTATGTTATCGAAAATTACCAGACCCCCTCCCTTATCAGGTTTACAGACTCTTATGTCATGTAGTTTAATGAAATCCAAAAATCCTTTCTCCTTCTGAAAAATAGGGTCATTAGTGTAGACTTTACCTCTGTGTTTCATATTAAAACGAATATCTAGTTCGCACATTTGTTCAAACACTTGAATAAGTGGATGTAGAGGTGGATTAAATGTACTAGAAATTCTAAACTGGTCATTTTAAACTGTGTTTGGATTTGCACCCATCATCAGGTTAAAATTCAATTTCCTCGTGAATGTTTTAAGGTCTACAATTGTTCTAACTAAATCACAGTTTTGTCTAGGAACATATGTGTTTCCTTTAGAAAGGAAATCTACCATATCAGAACCTATAGTTGTGGAAGAAAAATTGTACACTTTAAAGTAATTTGATCTGTTAGTGATTATTATAGGTTCTCTTCCCATAGGTACTGATTCAGCTACACATGTATAATGGTTAATAAACACAGTCTCAGAATCTTTGGAGGGTAGGGATTCACAAAAGTCTTTATCAATCCGGTTCCTATGTTGCACTGAATTAACATGCTGTTCTTTTAAACCATGTGATGAAAAAGACACAACAAACAAGTCTTGTTTATCTCCTAGTTCTATTTCTTTTTCTTTTGATTTCTGTTGGACCATTGCTTTGGTCTTGTTCCTGTTTGGTTCCCCTCCCGAAAATTCTGTTTTTTTGTGTAATGTTGATTGTTTGTGTTAGCCAGTCTTTCACTTCTCCTAATTTCTGTTTGACTTTGCTCATCAGTTTGGTTAAAATCTTCATTTTCTTGTGCCATAGTGTTAGGCAGATGATTTGTATGTTGTAAAGTAGAACGCTGATTAGTGTAACCCATAATGGAACTGTTGTCAGGGGCAGTTTTCCATACTTGGGCTGTAGAAGGAAGTGGATAAGCTTTCCCTTCCTTATATGCTGTAATATCTCGATCTAACTTTTTGGTTTTGTTATTTTTAAGTTTCACCAGGTACTGGTCTATACTTGAAAAAATATGACTGTATTCATATTTGTACCTGGAGAAATCACTGTCAAGTTTTATTTTGGCATCTAATTCAGCCACTTGCTTATTCAGTTCCTCAACCCAAATAGTGTAATGCTTAACTATGCATTCAATCAATTCAAAGCCTTGACGGTCAAACAACCCCAAAAGTTCCTGATGAAAAACTGAATTAGGCACCAACCCTGTGGGAAATTGGTGGTGCCTTAAACCCTTAGGCACTATTCTACATTTCAGACACTCTTTGAAATAAGAAATTTCCAGCTGTAATTTTTTGACTTTCACTAATAAATTGTCTAATGTTTTAAGATGTGACACTATGTCAGAAGTAAAGTTATTGTTACCTCCTTCCCTTGCAGACTGATTTTCCATACCAGAGGATCCCATTGTAAAAGAAAATCTCTCCGCTAGCCAAGCTGAAAGGTCAGGCAACGCTGAATAGTTGTTCCCTTGCTGGGTATCCATATTAGCCCTCTGTGCTGTTAAAGCACGTTGGTTGAGAGACAGCGCTACGTTCGCTAAGTTGCCTGAGTAAATGACTGAAGGATTACCTTCTTGTCCATTAAGTAATAAACTTTCCGATTGACTAGTTGCCTGTAAGCTATCCGTTAAAACCGGTAGTGCTGTTGTACTAGCTTGGTTGGTGTTAGGACCCGACTCCTTTCTGTTAGTCATTTCAGTGGATGCCTGCACAACTGGGTGCACAGATTGTGTTCCCGCTATAGTGGAATTAACAGTTGAAACAGATGGCAAGCTCTGTTGAAATGCTTGCTGTTGTTTATCTAAGTAGTCGAGCCTAAGACAAATTGACTCGACTCTAGTGAGAAGTAAATCAAGTTGGTTCATATTAGATTATTTTCCTGATGCTGGCATTGCTGTTGCAATGCTATAGCAGCTCTTCAGCATTTCTGGTGTTTTGTTTGGTTCAAAGCTGTTGGTGTCTTTGCCTGCTAACCCAGAAGCCATTCTAAACTACAAACAAGTGAATAACGAAAAATAAACTTGTAAAACAAAACAGGTAGCAGCAAAGCCAACGCTTACCAATAAACAGAACGAAAATTTAATAAAATAAAGCGCTTTTCGTTTGCTACTATTAGCAAACTTCTTCAGACAATGTTACCATGTTACATTCAGGTTATATATACCTCCCCCTATTAATTAAGTAATTAGTTAATCAAATTAAATTAAATTAACTTCAAATAGAAATTAACTTCAAAAAGAAATACTTCTCTACATTACTTGATATGTACTAAATACATCCACTTACTTAAATACAATAATATTATTACAATATACTTTAATAAAAACTTGTAAAGTTGAAAAACAAAAAAGTAGTATTTATAATTAGTATTTTTTTAAAAACTTTAAAAACTTTAAAACCATGTTATGTTAGTTTAAATTACCATGTGGGTCCTTAAAATTCTTATGGACACTTTAGAACATATTAATGTGAATTTTAAAACGTAAAAATAATGTAAACCACCAATAATTATAAATTCATAACAAATATAACCATTCATTTTCCTATATTATTGAATTTTCTAAAATCATCTCTTTAAGCTTTTAAGCAATTGCAATATTGCAATATTACTAGCTTATCATTTTTAATGTAATATAGGCAATTTATTCCTCAGGGGCATCAGACACTTTATTTTTCGATGAAACCATGAAATATAAAGGTGTTTGCTAGCAACAACCTCTTCATTAGTTACAGATTTATTTAATGTGGAATTATTTAGATGACTTTTTTACTTCTTCAGAGATTGTGCATATTTACTGATAATGATGGACTGTAGAATTGTGCATATTTACTGATAATGGTGGACTGTAGAATTGTGCATATTTACTGATAATGGTGGACTATAGACGTTTGAGTAGACTTTTATGATGGAAATGTTCTGAACTGGGCAGTTTTGTCATTATGGGTGCATGCATTTTGTTTCATTGTTTACTGGAAAGATGTTCTGAATTGGACAGTTTTGTCATTATTGGTGTATGCGTTTTGTTTCGTAGTTTACTGGAAAAATGTTCAAAACAATAGGAAGGTGTATCAAAGAGCACATGTATGTTTCATATGCAAGGGACCTATGATTTGAAAACAGCCCAGAATTAATCTTCATCTGCCACTGGTAAAATGTATTTTCATTGAATGTGGGTTTCAATGCTGTTTCAATGAATGTGAGTTTCAAGGGCAGAGAAGTTTTAATGCTAAGTTTGTTTAGCAGATGTCTTAGTGTTTGTGCTGTAAAATGCAAAATAAAACTTTCAAATGAAGTCCAAATCATCATAGAAGTAAATCAGTATGCACATTAGTGTTTATGGTAAATGGAGTGAAATAGCCAAGTTATGGATCATTGTAATGGCTGCAGGGGTAGGCTCCATTCTACCATGATTTGTGAGGGAGAAGGGCGGCAAACTTAAAGACAGCCCCAGCTGAACTATACCTCCCAACTGACCAGATTTTCAAAGAATGAATAGATTTTTGCTTCTTACTTTTGGTTTGTTCCTCATACTATCTGTGGTTTTCTGGCAAATCATTTAGGAATTAAGTCACTAAATAATGACACACTGAGTTTCAGACTTCATAACTTTCAGAAAAATGCATGCTAAAGTAAGACCTGTTGTTCTATCAACTGTCTCAGTTTATACATGAGCAATTTTTAATACTGTTTATATGTTCCCCCAATATATTTGGCCTTGTCCAGATTTATTGCATTAACAGGTTGAGAGGTACATGCAAATAAATTGCTTTATAGAATTAGGCATAGCCAAACCTCTCAACTGTCCCTGATTTTGGCTCAAAATGTTGCTCTTCCCCTAATAATCCCTCCACAAAATAGCAATTTTGGAAGAAAATATGGAGGGTTTACAATTAAGAAATAACTGTAATAATCAGAGTTATAGATTACTTTTATTTCAGAAATGCATGTAGATTCTTTTATTTTGTCAGCTGCTCAAGTTAGCAGTACTAATATTAAAGTGCCCCTTCTTTGACAGGTTCCCAGCTGTATTGTGTGGCTATTTTATATTTTACATCACATTTTTGGTCCATTTTTCATAAAATTGTGTTTTTTTTTGGCAAATTAGTGACAAATCATTAAAGACTGAAGTTAGAAAATAATGACAGACATTTGAGTTTCAGATTTCATACCATTCAGAAAATTCATACTAATGCAAGGCCTATTCTATTATCTTTATCAGTTTATAAGAGCTATATTTAAAAATTGTCCTTATTTTTGGGCCTTTGTCCCACTTCTTTGTATGGCTTTGTCCAGATTTCTTGCTCTGAGGTTGAGAGGTATGACAAATGTGTCAGGGCCATCACAGTCAGCCAGAGACATTTCAAATTGTGACATACTTGTTGCACCCCACTCCCCAATGTAGTGACTCTGGATGTGTCAAAGCAAGGCAAGGAGTAGTTATGCAGTGTAAATGTGCAGAGTATCCCCCCCATCCAAGGTAGACACAAGTACTAGAGTGGCTTTTCATCTGTCCTTGATTTTTGCAGAATGGTCTGGTTTCTGTCATATTTTTGTACTGTTGATTTATGCTTATTACTCAAAGTGCCTGTTGCTCTGTGTTTAAGTAGCAATACTTTAATGACCATCAGGTAAGCTTGGCTGAGATCGTAAGATGCAAGTAAGCTTTAATAAGCATACTGTTAAAGAATTGCCAACATTGGAAGCCTTTCTGTTGTTGCCATGTAGAGAATACTTAACTAGATAATGTATAAGCCTTTGGTATTGAAAAGCATATGACAGTATTTGTAATAAAGGACAGGATTACATTATTTTAAGAAGCTCATTACATTTGGAGACTTCCAGTCATCTCTGCAGGCTTTACCCGTAAACTAAACAGAATGCCAATCGTGTGGTCCATAACCTGTACAGTAATCCTTTTAAGCAATGTATCTTGAGCTTATTTCTTTTTGCTTTTCATTTTTTACTTTGATCATGTTTTCCCCATGAAACAAGTAGATAGTTGTCAGGCAGCAGGACTTTTTTTGGATAAGAAACATGCTTACAAGTGGGGGCATCAGAGATTTCTACTTTCAGCATGTTACTTGGTACTTTAATAAAGCTGAATATAAATTATAATTAGAACTGCAGTGCAAGAAGTGGTTTGAGTTGAGTGCTGCTTGTTTTTCTTATACTTGATTTTGACTGGCATTCCATTAATGTATTTCAAAAGTAATTTATTTTTTCATACCTCACAACCTTTTTGTTTCCATCTAGATATTAAGTAAGCTGGCATGCAGCCAATGCACTGAAATATGTTTATTCTTCTACACTTCATTTTGTCTTGATTGGACTCTCATAATGATGATTTGGCACCCAGGGCAGTGTATTTAGTTAGTTTTTGTGGTTTTGAGCATAGCTCCTCCCCTTTCTAGTTGGCCACACCTCTTCCCATTGACCCCACCCATTCAGCTGTCTCCTGCAGCCCCCCTTTGATTTGAAGTCACCAGCCGCCACTGCTATGCACTGTAGTGTGATCTCTGAGTTGGTATATTTAAAGAGTGGGGTGTGTGGAGCTTTCAGGTAAGTTTTTTCTGTTTTTTTTTTTTTTTTAATTTGATTTTCTAACTTTTAAGAGTTTGAACATATGGTCTTGACCATATGGTGTTCAAACTTTAAAAAATTTGATTATATGATATAGACCCTGATTTTTCTGATGATGAACCTGTCCTGCTTGAGGACTGGAAGCAGGTTTCACTACAATGTACTGCTGGCTGGCTTCATATTAATGTGAAGCAAAATATGAGGGCTCATGAGAAGCTTAAAAATAAAATCATGCAGTTGCAAGATCAGTTTGTTGCTGAATCTTGCTATCAAGTACAAATGGGGCATATTAATGAGAAAATCAGCAAAATAGAAGCTGAAGTCATCCAGCACAAAAAGAAGAAGCTACTTTGTGATGTAAAAGATTATGAGGAAGGAACTTTATTTTCCTGGCAACGTGTAATCCTTCACGTAGCAGGTCAAGGGTCAAAAGCATCAGCCAGAAGCATCAGAGTTCATCAGCATCTTCTGGTGAGCAGAATGTTAAGAAAACTATTTTGTTTGAGGGTTTACCAGTTGCAGAGACTAATATTATTCCACAAGTAGTGGACTCCAGTAATAGTCGTTCCTTTCAGCAAAATAATTGTGGAAAGGGGAGAAAAGGAATAAACTGCTTTAAATGACTTTGATAGGGGCAATATTTTGCCTATAGACGTTAATAGTTGTGAGTACAGTGAAACAGAACTACATGTGATTAATTTAACACATTTTAATCTTTCTTGTGAAATGAGGGCTGTATTAGCTAAAGGTAGTAAGTTTATACCTACTTCTATTCCCTCGTTTGCTGATATATTTTTTGAGTTAAAAAAGTTTTGTAGAAAAAAAACTATTGTTATGTGTTTACTTTGATAAAAAAAGACAGGAATGTTTGGACACTGGTAATGTTATAGATGATGAAGTAGAAGATGACTTAATGAACCTGTCTTTGTATGAATTAGACCCTGAGTTTGTGGATTTATAGGATGGTAATGTTGTTGATGATGGGGAGGGGTATGTTACTGTTTATGGCAAACTGGAACTGCCAACATTTTCTGTGGAAAATAAATGTACCCCCATTTTGAATGTACCTGCCATTTCCCTATTTGAGAAAAATTGTTGTACAGGGAGATCTCACATGCATTTGCTAGCTTTTTGAAACAGGAAAAGAAATATACTAACTAAAAGCGAATGGCTTGCCTTGCAAGTTTTGAAACAAATTAAAAATGAATACATTTTTAAATGTGCTGATAAAGGTTGCAATAGGGTCGTTCTGGAGAAAAACATGTATTGTGAACTGGTGCTTGACCTATTACATGATGAATGTGATTATAGACCTTTATCTAAGAATCCTGTGGAGGGTTACAATGCAGAATTTTTAGAAATATTGGAAAAGGGTGAGCGTTTGGGTTTTTTTGTTAAAAGTGATGTTAATAAATTGTTTGTCACGAAACCTGTGATCCCTATAATTTATGCATTACCTAAAAACCATAAGGATTTGGTGAAACTACCTGGTAGGCCCATTATTTCAGGTGTTGGGTCTTATTTGAGTCATGTGGGAAATTTTCTTGATTTTCTTTTAAAGAAGTATCTACCTAAGTTCTCTATGTAAGGTCTTTGCACACATTTCTAATACACAGAAGGTGTTGAATGGGTAAACATATTCAATGGCAGGACAATTATTATTGGGCTTCTATTGATGTGAAGTCATTATATACCAATATAAAACACAGATGGGGTTGGGAAGCTGTGATGGATGTAATTGATGAAGGCCCTCGAACAGCATTCTTGACTGGTTTATTAGATTTTTGTCTGCCCCATATTTATTTTGCATTTGAAGGAAAGTTTTTCTTGCAACTTAAGGGTACAGCTATGTGGGCTTCTTTTGCCCCCACATATGCTGCACTGTATATGGGATACTTTGAGAAGAAGTTTGTGTACCCAACTTTCTTTTATAAGAATAGATTAGTATTTTATAAGAAGTACATAGATGACCTCATTTTCATTTGTAGGGGTGATCCAGCAGAGTTCTTTTGAGGCATTAAATAATAATGACCATGGCTTAAAATTTCCTTATGAGTTGAATAGTAAGGAGATGAACTTTTTGGATGTTACACTGTATGGGGATGGAACATTTATTGGAAATAGGCCATATAGGAAACAAACATCTGTGAATGTTTTTGCATGCAACTAGCATGCATCCTTACCTTATGGGGACTTTACAAGGATTTTTGGCCATACTAGTGATGGTAATCTAAAATTGTTTGTGCTCAAAAAATTTGAGATGAAGTTAAAAAGTAGAGGGTAAAACTTAAATGTTCTAAGCAATGTGTACTTGGGGGTGTTACCTTAAGGACACAGAAGAAAAACAGGAATAGAAACATGACTGAAGTGTTTCTTCCTTCTGCTTCTAGAAATGTTTGTGAGAAAATATATTTTGTCACTAGGTATTCACTCTTTTCAGAAGTATTAATGAATATTGTTGAAAGATCTTGGCATATTTTTGCTGAGGATGAAAATATTGGTCATTTATTTCCTAAGTATGTTACATTTTCATTTAGTAGAGGTAAAAATCTTAAGGAGATGCTGAATCATGACTTTGTATCAAAATCTATTACAGCTTTGCCATGTGGAATGTTTCCTTGTGGTTACTGCAGTGTATGTGCTAAGGTCAGAAATTTATCTGGCTGTTCTATTAATGGGAAATAATTTGTCTCAAGATATTTTTTATCTGTAACTCAACTAGGGTAGTGCATATCTTAGGATGTAATTGTTCAAAACCTACATGGTATATTGGTCAGACAAAACGTATGCTCAGGATTCATATTCTTGAAAATCTTAGAGATGTGAGGAATAAAAAAAACCTTCAGTCCTGTAGCCAAACATTTTTGTGAACCACATGGTGGTTCTGATTCCGGATTATTTTTTGGTGTACTTGCTAAACCTCTCTCACCTGGAGGGGGCGACTTCATTGCAAAATTGTTGGAGTTAGAAAGTAGGATGATTTTTAAATATCAGACTTTATTCCTCTTAGGTCTGAATCAAGAAATTAGTATTTAAATATTCTAAATGAAATTTATTTTTTTCAGTTATGTGTATTTTGAGGATGATAATATTTGTTATAAGATTTGTTAGGATAATATAATAATTGTTAGGAAAAATATTTGTTAAGATAAAATAACTGTTAAGAAAAGCATTTATTTAAATATATTTGTTAAAACCTTGTTAGGTAAAGTGTCATTTAAATGCTGTTATAGAAAGTTTTTTCAGTGTGGTGCTGTACCTTTAACTGTGTAATTATTGAATTATTTAATTGGATCCTATTATTTGCTGTTTGCTCAAGTATAAATGGTAGTTACGAATTTTGTTACTTTGATCCTTGAAGACAAGCTGCCGAGGTACCAGATCATTGTAACCTGAATAAATTGGAGGTGCTGGTACTGACTTTCATATTTTTTATTCTTTTTAGAACTCCCTTGCAACTTCTTTTAATATCTCCCTGGGATTCAATAATGGTGAAATGCCATGTCTGAATAGTGTAGCAGCTGCTGCATGGAATATGGCCGCCCAGCGATCCAGTAAACAAGGCAATTGGTGTGCACAAGCCTTCTAACACTATTCTGCGATGGACGTGACTGGATTATGCTAATGACCTAATTTGCTGGTGAAAACCTTGCAAATGAGATCAATTAGTGATCCATTAAGCAGGCAGGCATCTGTGACAGAATAGTGTAGCTTGCAAAATTGTATTTGGCTACTAGGCTAGCCGAATACATTTCTGCAAAAATCAAAACAGAGGCATGACAGCTCAATCCTTAGGCATGCCAATGGCTAAATATATAGTCAGTGGCATGGAAAAGTATTGCAAAATTATAAAAATAAAAGTTTATTTTTTGGGGGACAATCTTGGCCATGTAAGCATAGGACAGCAGAGTACAAATGGGATCATGCCAGAAATAAAAAAAAAATGTGAAAAGGCAATTTTAAGTGAAATCTGCATTTTTCCATTATAGTCTATGGCATGCAGAATCAAAACAACAGCAGGGAACAGTGGTTGCTAAGGGGAAAGGCTCTGGTGTAGTGCTGTAACTAGGGGCTAAGGCAGTGGGGTATGCTAATGAGGGAAATTTACTGAATCACAAAAAGGAGACAAGTGCCAAACTGCACCTAACCATGTAGGAACTATAAGGCAGTGGTGTAAGCAGGTGAAGCAGCTGACATGAAAAGGGGGTGTCATGCTTGGTGTAAGCACACTGGAGCATGTGTCTCAAGCTGTATTGACTTATTCCATGAAACGAAGAGCATATTCATGTTCAGGGGAGGGCCATTTCTGTTTCAAAGTGTTTACTTTAGCTAAACGGTTTTGTGTGGCATGCACCGGGTCTAAAACAAAACAAACAAAAAAAACCCCACAGAAATAGCAGGGCTGTTTACATTTGGGCAGTGGGTTTGCACGGAGTGCCTCAGAGCTTAAAAGGGGTGGAAATTTAGTTATTTATTTAATTTGCATTTGTTTACCAGGAAATTCTGACTGGATGGGAAGGGAAAAAAGAAAAAAGGCAAATATCAGAATAAAATCAATGTTTGCCTTTTTCCGGTTAGGGGTCACCACAGCAGGACTTTGGTCCACTAACGATTGGCAGTATATTTTTATGGTGCCAAGTTGACAGCCTGACACCCAACCTTCAGCAAAGGTAGGCCCATTCACGCATGTCTTTCGAATGCCACTCAACCATGGTGAGGACATGCAGACTCCACACAGAAGGCACTCCAGCCAAGAATCGAATAGGAGAACCTCTTGCTGTGAGACAACAATGCTACCGCTGCACCACCATGACTATATCAGAATAAAAGCAATCAAGTACTAATAAAATAACAAGCAGGTACAATCATACAAGCAGCAACTGCAGCACAACAGTATACAACGTGCAAACACCTTTCAGTCTGGTTCTCCCACAAACCTTACACCATTGGTGTACACATGCGGGAGAATTTTAACAAAAAAATGTTAGGGGCTGCCATTGCTTTGATCTATCAGTATGTGCTAGAAGCTGAGGGTGGTGAGGAGGATAATGCTGACAACTGCCCCAGACTGAGGAGGAGGAGAAGTGTGTTCAGACCCAGGATAACCTACCAGAGGTTACATGATCTGGAGATAGTAGAGCGCTACAAGGTGGACAGAGACATACTTCAGCAAATCATTGAGCTGTGCTGGTCATTATAGAGCATGTATTTGGGATGATCAAGTCATGGGTCCACTGCCTTGACATATCTGGTGGAGCCTTGGAGTACTCTCCAGCCACATGTGCATACATGTTCATAGTATGTGCCATGCTACACAATATGAGTCTGTGGAAACAGCTGCAGCAGGAACAACATAGGGAACGGCCACACAGCCCCCCATCATTGTCAAGGTCCCCAGAGGAACAGAGGGACTTGGAGGAGGAAGCCCCTCAGCTTGCTCCTGTAGGCAGATGGAGGTTTGCCTAGTATCCCCAGACTTTGGCAAAGAGGCAATGCATAGCACACACACTAACACTTTAGGGACCCAGGGACTGACACCTCTCTCCAACTTGCACACACAGAAAAATGGATGACACACACATCACACTACCTGTAGCTTATCCTGTATTGGCAGTGCACTGTGTGCATCCAACAGAGGCAACCCTCACCCACCATCCCCACAACTGCTGTAGGAACAAGGTAAGTCAGTCTTCTTGTTCTGGTATGTTCTGGTAGCATATCTATGGTATTGCTGCATGCATACAAGGGAATGGGGTGGCTTATTGGGGTAGCAGCAGACACCTGACAACTATGTGGGACACCAGGAAATGTCTGCCCAATACTGGCTTCCCCACACTATGCAGTATTATCCAAGGTGACAAATCCTACTGCAGTATATGGGGGGGGTCAACTAAGGAGGAGGTAATAGTTCACATGCATGGATGTCAATGTGGGTATCCCATACTCACCCCTCAGACTCACCCAGCAAGTCAGCCATAGAAGACTATAAATAGTCCCCTACAGACTTACACAGTGATACACAGCAGGCCTTCCAGTTGCAGTAAGGCTCTGAAGGGTAAGACGTCTGAAACTCAATTTATTTATTTTTTTATTTATTTGTTTTACATTTGTTTACCAGGATAGTCCGACTGGTACATGTCCATTTTCAGCAGAGGCCCGGGGAGAAAAGCTCCAAATAGACAAACTTACATAAATTACACAAGAAGTTAGATAACATTAGAAAATATAAAACAAAGTAAATATGTACAATGGTTTACTAGTGTTCTCTAGTAGGGACTCACAATTCTCAAGGATGGACACAATTAAAAGCAAGAGACGTCAGATTGGATATAGACATAGTGATGTAGTTGCATGTTATGATATTTATAGATTATGCTTTTAGTTTATAACTTAATCAGGGTTGGTACATGGGCAAAGCCAGTTCACTTTGAGATACTGTTTGAGTTTTTTTTGAAGAGACTTTTGGAGGATTGTAGGGTTATATATTTTGGCAACGAATTCCAGGATTTGCCAACAAAGTTGGCAAACAGGGATTCAACAGCAGAGTTATTAGCTTTGTGGGTTTGGACCAGTAGTTTGTTGGCTGACCATAGGAATCTCAGGTTGCTATATGGATTAATAATATTTATAACTGAGGGGGTATCCTCAGAGTGGTACAGAATTTTGTGAGTTATTAAGAGCTGATAGCTGGCCAGTTCTAGCCACTCTAGTTATTTCAGATTCTGGCTGTGGTTCTATAGGTGGAGTCAGTGGCGAATCTGGCAATATGATTGTAGCTATGAGAAAGCTTACCTAGTTCGGATTTGTTGAGGTTTGAGAGTACAGGCAAGGCATATAAAAGAGTAGAGAGTAGGTGTGACTGGGCGAGTGCAGTCCTAGCCAGTGGGGTTAAAAATGTCTTGTTTCTATACAGTGATCCAAGCTACTTATTGATGGTCTGTATGGTTTTGTTGACCTGTAGGTCAAATTTGAGATTATTGTCTATGAGGACCCCTAGAAGTTTGGTGTGTTGATCTGGGGAGATAGTGGTACCATTGTTAGACATGACAGAGAATAAAAGTATGCAAATCTACTAGTGGGAGTTTAGAGTAGAAGTTTAATTTTATTGGGGTTCAGCAGTATGTGTTAGTTGGTGAGCCAGTTCTCAATAGTGTTAAATGTATTTTGGGTTAGGATTTACAGTTCGGATGGGGAGGTGGCTGAGCAGATCAGAGTGGAATCACCTGCATATGGAATATAGATAGCTTTAGGGATAGCAGTGTGAAGGTTGTTGATAAAAACAGAGAAGAGTAGTTGACCTAGTATGGAGCCTTGAGGGACACCAAGTGTGAGAGGTAACTGGCTGGAGAGTTTGCCCTGCCATAGTACCGCCTGTTGATCATTCAGGTAGTACTGAAACCACTAGATTGTGTGCTTTTTGAGCGGATATAGATTTTAAAGAAAGAATGAGAAATTCATGGTTAACCATGTCAAAGGCTTTTGATAGGTCAAGAAAGAGGGTGGAGGATAGCCTATTGTCATTCCTGTTTTGGTTTATAGCATTAGTAAAGGAAAGGAGGGCTGAGGTGGTGCTGTGGTATGGCCTAAAACCATGCTGGGATTTGGATAATAAGTTATTCTGTGAAAGGTATTGCATTAGCTGCTTGTGTACACATTTCTCCATTATTTTGGCTAGTGGGGAAAGAATGGCAATGGGTCTATAGTTGGATATGTCTGAGGAGCTACCATCTTTATGGAGTGGGATGACATGGGATATTTTCCAGAAGGAGGAGATAGCACTTTCGGATAAGGTTCTGTTGATAAGGAAAGACATGGGATATGCAATGGCATCTGCAGCTATTTGTAAGTACCCTGCAGGGAGGAGGTCGGCAGCGAGGGTGCTAGGTTTTAGTTTTATATAAATGTTTTGATAAAACTAGTGGATAGTTGGAAGCTAAATAGGGGGTGATTGGTGGGTAGATTAGGGGTGTGGTTTAGGTTTGTGGGGGTTAGATTTACCAGCGATTGGACTGTTTCAGTGAAAAAGTTATTATAAGCGCCAGCTATGGTCTCTGGAGAGCTATGGGTGTGGTTAGCCGGGGTTAGGGTGGTAGAATGACCTGGATGAAGTAGTTGATTTAAGCCTGCCCAGAACTTTTTAGGGTTGTTTTGATGTTTTTGTAGGAGATTTTGGTAGAAGCTTTTTTTTATCTAGTAAAATAGATTTTTTTGTATCATTCCTGAGTTGACAATATTTTTAATGGTCAAGCGGGGCTTTAGTTGTTCTCCAGCTGGCCCAGGCTCTGTTTCTAGTTTTGATTTTAGATTAAGAATCCTTTGTGAGCCATGGTGCTGTGTTTGATCTAGATTTTATTGTATGTGCTGGAGCATGGGAATCAAGGATACTTAGGAATTTAGTGTTAAAGTGAGCTATAGCCTCTTCTAATGGTAGATTTTTTTAGTTTTGACCAGTCAACTGCTTTTAGTTCGTTTAGGAATATAGCAGTGTCATGGTTTTTCCTGTTTCTAAGTGTTTTATATTTGGTCTGGTGAGGGTTTCCTGCCTTATGTTTTATGATATAGGTTAGTAAATGGTCGTTAAGGTCATCAGGGAGAGTGCTAGCTGGGTGCAGCTTGGGCTGGTTATTAACTAGAATCCAGTCTAGGATACTTTCCCTGTTGGTTGGTTTGTTTATCCTAGTGGGAGAGGTTATGGTCTGTTTAAACCCAGGTAAGTTTATAGGGGTGAGGGAGAGTTCGGAGAAGAAGGGGTACCAGTCGGTATTGAAGTCACCAAGAACTGTAGTTTCTTGGGGATAGGGAGTGGATAACCAGTATAGGATATCCCCTAGGGTATTTAAGTTGTTGCCTGGCATAATGTAAGCACAGATTATTGAAAAAACACCCCGGTGTCTACCAATAAGCGTAACAGTTCCAAGAGACAACTCTCCAATTCTTAAAATACTTGTTTAATCCACATAACGCCAACCGGAACACAAACTGTAACATCCACAGAACACAGGAACAAGAGAACTTACATATAACTCAACGGACAAACAAAAAACGCTAAATGCAGTTTAGCGCTTTCAACCAATTCACTTTGGTCTTCTTCAGAACTGCATGTAAAAGCATTCAATTCGTTTAAATTAACTTTTTGGCGCCATAAAACGTGACGTATCTTAAAGGTACATCACTGAAATCTGTAAAATCATACATAAATTGCAACGAAAATTCATTATTGCACCTCAACAATTAGTTCATAGACATCTCATTTAACCATATAAAAAGAGGATTATGAAGTTTACTAAAAACTAAAAACTAAGAACCTTTCAGAGATTGGTGAACGGACTTGATCAAATCAGTATATATAATATAAATATAAAATAGATGAAATCAATGACATAATGTATAATATTATAATATGTTACTGTACAGTTGTTGAAAAGCTGAACAATCGCTCCATACTATAATGCCTATAACAACCTTAAAAAATATATGTGAGATATATAAAAACATTTATATCTGATGACAGTAATATATAAAATATAAAATTGCTATGGAATAACACAGTGCTAATGTGATTGCTGTTATGAAAAAATATATATAAGTATATATGTGAAAATGTATAAAAAAATATATATACAAAAATATACAAAAATAACACTATATATACAAAAAACATATATACAAAAAATGTATATATATATATATATATATATATATATATAGTATACAGAGTGTGTATCTAAAAAGTATATGAAAAGTGTTTCCTATGAAAAGCTGTCATAATGTGTATGAAATATGTATAAAATATATATGTATGTCTCACTTGGAGTATAACTGAACTACCAATATACAATATCACTAGTGTACACATATGGAAAACAAAATGTGAAAACCAAAATATGGAATATGAATTCATAAGCTAATACATTCTAAGTGAGAAGACTTTTTGTAGAATAGTACATTTTAAGTAAGGAGACTTTTAATAGAAATACTATCGTTCAATCCTGGTGGTGTAGTCGCGATCCAAGAATAGTTGCCACCAACTTTCCCTATATGCAATAAGAGCTTTAATGTCACCCCCTAGGTTACTCGATTACTTCCAATATCAAAATTTAAACATGTGTGTTTCTCCTAACTGTTGTACATGTCTAGATAAAGGATTAGTGAAATCCTTCACCCTAATGCTATATAAGTGATTATAAATGCGCTTTTTTATGCATCGTTCAGTACGTCCCACATAAAAAGCCTCACAGGAATCGCATTTGGCCAAATAAATGACCTGTCGTGTGTTGCAATTTCCCTTTTTACATTTTATTAAACTTTTGTGTCCATTCTCTAATCTTAAATCACCTTTACAATACATGTATTTACAGTAATTGCAAAAACCACATTTATTACTACTCTTTACAGCTGTTGTATTACTCACTTCTTTAATGTGGTGTTCCAATAATTTCTTCATGTTGAAACCCATCCGATATACAAATTTAGGTTTCTTACCCAATATGTTGACTAAGTATTGGTCACTACTAATCAGGTGCCAAAATTGAACAATAATTTGTTTAATTTTATCCGACCCTGAATTGTATGGTATGATACATGCTCTTAAATAACTGGGTCCCACTCCTTTGTTGTTCAAAACAGGCAGGTTTTGAATATCACCCGACCCCAAAAGCGGTGTATATTTTGTGCCCCGACCTCATAATATCTGTAATGATGTCATCCATCATGTTTTGTGGGTAACCACGCCCTAAAGTAACCCTGAATTTGTGAAAATTCCATCTGTAAATCCACTAGATCCGATACCATTCTAACAGCCCTAATGCATTGTCCCTTGAAGACATTGAATTTCAGTCTCGGGGGGTGACAACTAGTAAACTCCAGATAATTGTTCGAAAAGGTGGCCTTTCTAAAAATTTTTGAACTCACTTTCCCATTATGATGAATTACTAGTGTATCCAAATATGGCAAGCCCTTAGAATCAAAGGCATGAGTAAACTTTAAATAGTCACTACTGCTGTTGATAAAATCTATAAAGATCTGCAATTCATCAAAAGTTCCTTGCCACAACAAGTATATATCATCCAGAAATCTGGAGTAATATATAACTTTGGAAAAAAGTGGGTTCTTAAACAAAATTTCATCTTCCCAATAAAGCATGACTAGGTTAGCGTAGATGGGGGCGCAAGCCGTCCCCATCGCCACACCCCTAGTCTGCTGGAAGATCTCACCTTCAAAGTAAATATAATTATTCTCTAGAACTAGTGTCATCATTTCAGTTAACAGGCTGATGGTATCCCATTCTAAATCTGTATGCCTCCTCAAGCTGTTAGAGAAGGCCTCTAACCCCTTTTCCTTAGGGATACATGAGAATAAATCCATCACATCGATGGTAATGATAAATTTAGTGTCAAAATTCTCTGGGCCAGAAACTGGGTACTTTGAAAGGAAACACCACGAATCCTTGACCATATGTGGAATTAGTGTGTAAATGTTCTTTAAGGTTGTATCAATAAACTTACCCATCTTAAAAGTTTTAGATTCACTACCCGAAACTATGGGTCTCAGGGGGGGATCATCACAATTTTTATGAGTTTTTGGAATGCCCACCATAGTGGCTAACTTAGGATATTCCACTTTAATGTATTTATAAATCTCAGTGGTAATTCTCCCATCCAAAAGAAATTCCTCAATATAGGAATCAATCCTACGGTAGGCAATATGTAATTGGTTCCTAGAAATAGTAGCATAGTTCTCTGTATTATGCAAAATATCATAAATTTTTTGTGTATATTTTAAACTATCATAGATAGCTATGCCCCCCCCCCCTTTATCGGGTTTCATCAATCTAATAGCTTTATTACTTCTTATAGATTTAAGTAAGTCTCTTTCCTCTAAAGACAAATTGCTGAATTCATCAGCCTTGCTGAAATGTTTGTATGCACTGTATATCTCCCTAGTAACAACCTTGTCAAAGGTGTCAATAGTTGGATAATTCGGAGGTGTGAATTTACTCCTAATAGTCAAATTAGACCCCTTGATGTCTTTACTGTCATCATTTGTACCAATGATAATATTTTTGTCTTTAAAATAAACCTCCAAATTAATTTTCCTGATGTATTTTTTAAAATCTATCAATACATCAGTTAGTGAAAACTTAGGATTAGGTATGTATTTCAACCCTTTCTCCAACAGTTTGAAATATACTTTGTCTATTGTCAAGTCCGTATAATTAAATATATGATAATGCCGATAGGAAAACACTTTACCATTGACTAAGATCGGATTGTCTACCTCTGAACAAATATCATCTGGTGGTCTGTTCTCTAATAAATGACGGTGAGTGTGTGCTGGATGAGCTACACTCCCCCTACATGTAGGGTACATCCTACGGGCTCCCACCCTTACTACTTCCTCCTGGTGTAGGCCCTTGACCCCTGCTCTAAAATGGGGGATGGTTGGGTCTCATGTTTGCCCGAAAATCCTGTTGAAATTCTATACCTTGATTCTCTTCAAGCTCATGATGAGTGTCAAAACGCGACATCCCTTCGCCTTCATTGATGTCAGGGACCCTACATGGATTCCCTTGAGAATTCCTTTTCTCGCCACATACGCTGTTTGTTGGTGATATTGTTCCCTATCCCTCTTGATTTTATCGAATTTCCTCTTACATAGTGTGTTTGCCCATTTTTTAGCTTCAATGTATTGCTTGTTATATAGTTTTTCCCAATCTTTGCAAACTAAGTCATTAACTATTTGAGTGTTCAGTAATTCCACCTCATGAATGGACTTACTTAATCTCTCATCGTAAAACTTCATAAGTAAACCAATATAATTAAATCCACATTTGTCAAACAAATCATTGAATTCTTTAGTACACTCATTGGTTAAATCAATACCTAAGGGTAGCTTGAAAAATCTTAACCCTTTAGGAACTATCTTGTCATCAATACATTTCTGTAAATACATAATGTCCACTTTCAGTCCATTAATGGTCTTGAGCATCTTCCCCAAAGAGTAAATCATAGTCTTCAAATTAACAGTCTCATGGGTGTGGGATCGACTGGATATCGGTACCACCCTGTCGAATGCTTCATTGTTGTCAACAAGGAAATCAAAAGATAAAAATTGGTTGAATAAGTCAGAACCAAGCACTCTAGTGCCCGACCCCACCGCAGATGGTGGATGGTGTTGGTGTTTACCAGACTCATTCAAATTAACCCTGTTGGCAGTCACAGTCGAATTGGTCTTGTTAGGTGGTCCCCTCTTGGGTTTGGTACCAATTCTCTTGGCCTCTAAATCGTAGTCATATATGGAAAAATCAAAAGTAAAGTCAGAAATGTTTATGTTGCTACTGGATAGAGGTGCAATAATGTCCAAACCAGGACCAGGACTTGTGTGTGTAGGTTTCTGACCATTGGGAATGTCAAAACTGTCATTAGAATGCTCCCCCAAATGGTCAGACAAATTATCGTTGCAAAACTTAAATTTGCCCTTGTCTACTTCTCCATTTAAATTTAATTGTTTAACATGTCCGTTGTTGGTCACAATGGATGTACCATTACTCTTCACCCCTAAACCTTGCAACCCAGGTGCAGGTTTCGCTGCTTGGTTCATAAAACCGTTAATAGTGTTAGAGGGTAAAGGAAAGTCCCGCTGGTAAGTTGCCATATCACCCTGTAACAACCTAGTGACCAATGAAGTTAACTGTTTGACCTCACCTCTCAATTCTGCCAGTTCAGAATTGAATGCTTCGATTGCGTTTTTGTTGTCCGGTGCATACTCATGATGTTCCACAGGCGCTGGATTCTCCAGAAGGAGTGTGCTGTTGGCGTTCTCGCCGGAAGCCACCGGAGTAGATAACGACATCATAAACAGGATTCCAAAAGAATGCAAACCTTTGAAAAAACACCCCGGTGTCTACCAATAAGCGTAACAGTTCCAAGAGACAACTCTCCAATTCTTAAAATACTTGTTTAATCCACATAACGCCAACCGGAACACAAACTGTAACATCCACAGAACACAGGAACAAGAGAACTTACATATAACTCAACGGACAAACAAAAAACGCTAAATGCAGTTTAGCGCTTTCAACCAATTCACTTTGGTCTTCTTCAGAACTGCATGTAAAAGCATTCAATTCGTTTAAATTAACTTTTTGGCGCCATAAAACGTGACGTATCTTAAAGGTACATCACTGAAATCTGTAAAATCATACATAAATTGCAACGAAAATTCATTATTGCACCTCAACAATTAGTTCATAGACATCTCATTTAACCATATAAAAAGTGGATTATGAAGTTTACTAAAAACTAAAAACTAAGAACCTTTCAGAGATTGGTGAACGGACTTGATCAAATCAGTATATATAATATAAATATAAAATAGATGAAATCAATGACATAATGTATAATATTATAATATGTTACTGTACAGTTGTTGAAAAGCTGAACAATCGCTCCATACTATAATGCCTATAACAACCTTAAAAAATATATGTGAGATATATAAAAACATTTATATCTGATGACAAGGTATAGAATTTCAACAGGATTTTCGGGCAAACATGAGACCCAACCATCCCCCATTTCAGAGCAGGGGGTCAAGGGCCTACACCAGGAGGAAGTAGTAAGGGTGGGAGCCCGTAGGATGTACCCTACATGTAGGGGGAGTGTAGCTCATCCAGCACACACTCACCGTCATTTATTAGAGAACAGACCACCAGATGATATTTGTTCAGAGGTAGACAATCCGATCTTAGTCAATGGTAAAGTGTTTTCCTATCGGCATTATCATATATTTAATTATACGGACTTGACAATAGACAAAGTATATTTCAAACTGTTGGAGAAAGGGTTGAAATACATACCTAATCCTAAGTTTTCACTAACTGATGTATTGATAGATTTTAAAAAATACATCAGGAAAATTAATTTGGAGGTTTATTTTAAAGACAAAAATATTATCATTGGTACAAATGATGACAGTAAAGACATCAAGGGGTCTAATTTGACTATTAGGAGTAAATTCACACCTCCGAATTATCCAACTATTGACACCTTTGACAAGGTTGTTACTAGGGAGATATACAGTGCATACAAACATTTCAGCAAGGCTGATGAATTCAGCAATTTGTCTTTAGAGGAAAGAGACTTACTTAAATCTATAAGAAGTAATAAAGCTATTAGATTGATGAAACCCGATAAAGGGGGGGGCATAGCTATCTATGATAGTTTAAAATATACACAAAAAATTTATGATATTTTGCATAATACAGAGAACTATGCTACTATTTCTAGGAACCAATTACATATTGCCTACCGTAGGATTGATTCCTATATAGAGGAATTTCTTTTGGATGGGAGAATCACCACTGAGATTTATAAATACATTAAAGTTGAATATCCTAAGTTAGCCACTATGGTGGGCATTCCAAAAACTCATAAAAATTGTGATGATCCCCCCCTGAGACCCATAGTTTCGGGTAGTGAATCTAAAACTTTTAAGATGGGTAAGTTTATTGATACAACCTTAAAGAACATTTACACACTAATTCCACATATGGTCAAGGATTCTGTGGTGTTTTCAAAGTACCCAGTTTCTGGCCCAGAGAATTTTGACACTAAATTTATCATTACCATCGATGTGATGGATTTATTCTCATGTATCCCTAAGGAAAAGGGGTTAGAGGCCTTCTAACAGCTTGAGGTGGCATACAGATTTAGAATGGGATACCATCAGCCTGTTAACTGAAATGATGACACTAGTTCTAGAGAATAATTATATTTACTTTGAAGGTGAGATCTTCCAGCAGACTAGGGTGTGGCGATGGGGCGGCTTCGCCCCATCTACGCTTAACCTAGTCATGCTTTTATTGGGAAGATGAAATTTTGTTTAAGAACCCACTTTTTTCCAAAGTTATATATTACTCCAGATTTCTGGATGATATATACTTGTTGTGGCAAGGAACTTTTGATGAATTGCAGATCTTTATAGATTTTATCAACAGCAGTAGTGACTATTTAAAGTTTACTCATGCCTTTGATTCTAAGGGCTTGCCATATTTGGATACACTAGTAATTCATCATAATGGGAAAGTGAGTTCAAAAATTTTAGAAAGGCCACCTTTTCGAACAATTATCTGGAGTTTACTAGTTGTCACCCCCCGAGACTGAAATTCAATGTCTTCAAGGGACAATGCATTAGGGCTGTTAGAATGGTATCGGATCTAGTGGATTTACAGATGGAATTTTCACAAATTCAGGGTTACTTTAGGGAACGTGGTTACCCACAAAACATGATGGATGACATCATTACAGATATTATGAGGAATCGGGGCACAAAATATACACCGCTTTTGGGGTCGGGTGATATTCAAAACCTGCCTGTTTTGAACAACAAAGGAGTGGGACCCAGTTATTTAAGAGCATGTATTATACCATACAATTCAGGGTCGGATAAAATTAAACAAATTATTGTTCAATTTTGGCACCTGATTAGTAGTGACCAATACTTAGTCAACATATTGGGTAAGAAACCTAAATTTGTATATCGGATGGGTTTCAACATGAAGAAATTATTGGAACACCACATTAAAGAAGTGAGTAACACAACAGCTGTAAAGAGTAGTAATAAATGTGGTTTTTGCAATTACTGTAAATACATGTATTGTAAAGGTGATTTAAGATTAGAGAATGGACACAAAAATTTAATAAAATGTAAAAAGGGAAATTGCAACACATGACAGGTCATTTATTTGGCCAAATGCGATTCCTGTGAGGCTTTTTATGTGGGACGTACTGAACGATGCATAAAAAAGCGCATTTATAATCACTTATATAGCATTAGGGTGAAGGATTTCACTAATGCTTTATCTAGACATGTACAACAGTTAGGAGAAACACACATGTTTAAATTTTTGATATTGGAAGTAATCCCGAGCAACCCTAGGGGTGGTGACATTAAAGCTCTTATTGCATATAGGGAAAGTTGGTGGCAACTATTCTTGGATGCGACTACACCACCAGGATTGAACGATAGTATTTCTATTAAAAGTCTCCTTACTTAAAATGTACTATTCTACAAAAAGTCTTCTCACTTAGAATGTATTAGCTTATGAATTCATATTCCATATTTTGGTTTTCACATTTTGTTTTCCATATGTGTACACTAGTGATATTGTATATTGGTAGTTCAGTTATACTCCAAGTGAGACATACATATATATTTTATACATATTTCATACACATTATGACAGCTTTTCATAGGAAACACTTTTCATATACTTTTTAGATACACACTCTGTATACTATATATATATATACATTTTTTGTATATATGTTTTTTGTATATATAGTGTTATTTTTGTATATTTTTGTATATATTTTTTATACATTTTCACATATATACTTATATATATTTTTTCATAACAGCAATCACATTAGCACTGTGTTATTCCATAGCAATTTTATATTTTATATATTACTGTCATCAGATATAAATGTTTTTATATATCTCACATATATTTTTTAAGGTTGTTATAGGCATTATAGTATGGAGCGATTGTTCAGCTTTTCAAAAACTGTACAGTAACATATTATAATATTATACATTATGTCATTGATTTCATCTATTTTATATTTATATTATATATACTGATTTGATCAAGTATGTTCACCAATCTCTGAAAGGTTCTTAGTTTTTAGTTTTTAGTAAACTTCATAATCCACTTTTTATATGGTTAAATGAGATGTCTATGAACTAATTGTTGAGGTGCAATAATGAATTTTCGTTGCAATTTATGTATGATTTTACAGATTTCAGTGATGTACCTTTAAGATACGTCACGTTTTATGGCACCAAAAAGTTAATTTAAACGAAATGAATGCTTTTACATGCAGTTCTGAAGAAGACCAAAGTGAATTGGTTGAAAGCGCTAAACTGCATTTAGCGTTTTTTGTTTGTCCGTTGAGTTATATGTAAGTTCTCTTGTTCCTGTGTTCTGTGGATGTTACAGTTTGTGTTCCGGTTGGCGTTATGTGGATTAAACAAGTATTTTAAGAATTGGAGAGTTGTCTCTTGGAACTGTTACGCTTATTGGTAGACACCGGGGTGTTTTTTCAAAGGTTTGCATTCTTTTGGAATCCTGTTTATGATGTCGTTATCTACTCCGGTGGCTTCCGGCGAGAACGCCAACAGCACACTCCTTCTGGAGAATCCAGCGCCTGTGGAACATCATGAGTATGCACCGGACAACAAAAACGCAATCGAAGCATTCAATTCTGAACTGGCAGAATTGAGAGGTGAGGTCAAACAGTTAACTTCATTGGTCACTAGGTTGTTACAGGGTGATATGGCAACTTACCAGCGGGACTTTCCTTTACCCTCTAACACTATTAACGGTTTTATGAACCAAGCAGCGAAACCTGCACCTGGGTTGCAAGGTTTAGGGGTGAAGAGTAATGGTACATCCATTGTGACCAACAACGGACATGTTAAACAATTAAATTTAAATGGAGAAGTAGACAAGGGCAAATTTAAGGTTTGCAACGATAATTTGTCTGACCATTTGGGGGAGCATTCTAATGACAGTTTTGACATTCCCAATGGTCAGAAACCTACACACACAAGTCCTGGTCCTGGTTTGGACATTATTGCACCTTTATCCAGTAGCAACATAAACATTTCTGACTTTACTTTTGATTTTTCCATATATGACTACGATTTAGAGGCCAAGAGAATTGGTACCAAACCCAAGAGGGGACCACCTAACAAGACCTATTCGACTGTGACTGCCAACAGGGTTAATTTGAATGAGTCTGGTAAACACCAACACCATCCACCATCTGCGGTGGGGTCGGGCACTAGAGTGCTTGGTTCTGACTTATTCAACCAATTTTTATCTTTTGATTTCCTTGTTGACAACAATGAAGCATTCGACAGGGTGGTACCGATATCCAGTCGATCCCACACCCATGAGACTGTTAATTTGAAGACTATGACTTACTCTTTGGGGAAGATGCTCAAGACCATTAATGGACTGAAAGTGGACATTATGTATTTACAGAAATGTATTGATGACAAGATAGTTCCTAAAGGGTTAAGATTTTTCAAGCTACCCTTAGGTATTGATTTAACCGATGAGTGTACTAAAGAATTTAACGATTTGTTTGACAAATGTGGATTTAATTATATTGGTTTACTTATGAAGTTTTACGATGAGAGATTAAGTAAGTCCATTCATGAGGTGGAATTACTGAACACTCAAATAGTTAATGACTTAGTTTTCAAAGATTGGGAAAAACTATATAACAAGCAATACATTGAAGCTAAAAAATGGGCAAACACATTATGTAAGAGGAAATTAGATAAAATCAAGAGGGATAGGGAACAATATCACCAACAAACAGCGTATGTGTGGCCGAGGAAAAGGAATTCTCAAGGGAATCCATGTAGGGTCCCTGACATCAATGAAGGCGAAGGGATGTCGCGTTTTGACACTCATCATGAGCTTGAAGAGAATCAAGGTATAGAATTTCAACAGGATTTTCGGGCAAACATGAGACCCAACCATCCCCCATTTCAGAGCAGGGGGTCAAGGGCCTACACCAGGAGGAAGTAGTAAGGGTGGGAGCCCGTAGGATGTACCCTACATGTAGGGGGAGTGTAGCTCATCCAGCACACACTCACCGTCATTTATTAGAGAACAGACCACCAGATGATATTTGTTCAGAGGTAGACAATCCGATCTTAGTCAATGGTAAAGTGTTTTCCTATCGGCATTATCATATATTTAATTATACGGACTTGACAATAGACAAAGTATATTTCAAACTGTTGGAGAAAGGGTTGAAATACATACCTAATCCTAAGTTTTCACTAACTGATGTATTGATAGATTTTAAAAAATACATCAGGAAAATTAATTTGGAGGTTTATTTTAAAGACAAAAATATTACCATTGGTACAAATGATGACAGTAAAGACATCAAGGGGTCTAATTTGACTATTAGAGTAAATTCACACCTCAATTATCCAACTATTGACACCTTTGACAAGGTTGTTACTAGGAGATATACAGTGCATACAAATATTTCAGCAAGGCTGATGAATTCAGCAATTTGTCTTTAGAGGAAAGAGACTTACTCAAATCTATAAGAAGTAATAAAGCTATTAGATTGATGAAACCCGATAAAGGGGGGGCATAGCTATCTATGATAGTTTAAAATATACACAAAAAATTTATGATATTTTGCATAATACAGAGAACTATGCTACTATTTCTAGGAACCAATTACATATTGCCTACCGTAGGATTGATTCCTATATTGAGGAATTTCTTTTGGATGGGAGAATTACCACTGAGATTTATAAATACATTAAAGTGGAATATCCTAAGTTAGCCACTATGGTGGGCATTCCAAAAACTCATAAAAATTGTGATGATCCCCCCCTGAGACCCATAGTTTCGGGTAGTGAATCTAAAACTTTTAAGATGGGTAAGTTTATTGATACAACCTTAAAGAACATTTACACACTAATTCCACATATGGTCAAGGATTCGTGGTGTTTCCTTTCAAAGTACCCAGTTTCTGGCCCAGAGAATTTTGACACTAAATTTATCATTACCATCGATGTGATGGATTTATTCTCATGTATCCCTAAGGAAAAGGGGTTAGAGGCCTTCTCTAACAGCTTGAGGAGGCATACAGATTTAGAATGGGATACCATCAGCCTGTTAACTGAAATGATGACACTAGTTCTAGAGAATAATTATATTTACTTTGAAGGTGAGATCTTCCAGCAGACTAGGGGTGTGGCGATGGGGACGGCTTAGCCCCATCTCACGCTAATCTAGTCATGCTTTATTGGGAAGATGAAATTTTGTTTAAGAACCCACTTTTTTCCAAAGTTATATATTACTCCAGATTTCTGGATGATATATACTTGTTGTGGCAAGGAACTTTTGATGAATTGCAGATCTGTATAGATTTTATCAACAGCAGTAGTGACTATTTAAAGTTTACTCATGCCTTTGATTCTAAGGGCTTGCCATATTTGGATACACTAGTAATTCATCATAATGGGAAAGTGAGTTCAAAAATTTTTAGAAAGGCCACCTTTTCGAACAATTATCTGGAGTTTACTAGTTGTCACCCCCCGAGACTGAAATTCAATGTCTTCAAGGGACAATGCATTAGGGCTGTTAGAATGGTATCGGATCTAGTGGATTTACAGATGGAATTTTCACAAATTCAGGGTTACTTTAGGGAACGTGGTTACCCACAAAACATGATGGATGACATCATTACAGATATTATGAGGAATCGGGGCACAAAATATACACCGCTTTTGGGGTCGGGTGATATTCAAAACCTGCCTGTTTTGAACAACAAAGGAGTGGGACCCAGTTATTTAAGAGCATGTATTATACCATACAATTCAGGGTCGGATAAAATTAAACAAATTATTGTTCAATTTTGGCACCTGATTAGTAGTGACCAATACTTAGTCAACATATTGGGTAAGAAACCTAAATTTGTATATCGGATGGGTTTCAACATGAAGAAATTATTGGAACACCACATTAAAGATGTGAGTAATACAACAGCTGTAAGGAGTAGTAATAAATGTGGTTTTTGCAATTACTGTAAATACATGTATTGTAAAGGTGATTTAAGATTAGAGAATGGACACAAAAGTTTAATAAAATGTAAAAAGGGAAATTGCAACACACGACAGGTCATTTATTTGGCCAAATGCGATTCCTGTGAGGCTTTTTATGTGGGACGTACTGAACGATGCATAAAAAAGCGCATTTATAATCACTTATATAGCATTAGGGTGAAGGATTTCACTAATGCTTTATCTAGACTTGTACAACAGTTAGGAGAAACACACATGTTTAAATTTTTGATATTGGAAGTAATCCCGAGCAACCCTAGGGGTGGTGACATTAAAGCTCTTATTGCATATAGGGAAAGTTGGTGGCAACTATTCTTGGATGCGACTACACCACCAGGATTGAACGATAGTATTTCTATTAAAAGTCTCCTTACTTAAAATGTACTATTCTACAAAAAGTCTTCTCACTTAGAATGTATTAGCTTATGAATTCATATTCCATATTTTGGTTTTCACATTTTGTTTTCCATATGTGTACACTAGTGATATTGTATATTGGTAGTTCAGTTATACTCCAAGTGAGACATACATATATATTTTATACATATTTCATACACATTATGACAGCTTTTCATAGGAAACACTTTTCATATACTTTTTAGATACACACTCTGTATACTATATATATATATATATATATATACATTTTTTGTATATATGTTTTTTGTATATATAGTGTTATTTTTGTATATTTTTGTATATTTTTTTTATGCATTTTCACATATATACTTATATATATTTTTTCATAACAGCAATCACATTAGCACTGTGTTATTCCATAGCAATTTTATATTTTATATATTACTGTCATCAGATATAAATGTTTTTATATATCTCACATATATTTTTTAAGGTTGTTATAGGCATTACAGTATGGAGCGATTGTTCAACTTTTCAACAACTGTACAGTAACATATTATAATATTATACATTATGTCATTGATTTCATCTATTTTATATTTATATTATATATACTGATTTGATCAAGTCCGTTCACCAATCTCTGAAAGGTTCTTAGTTTTTAGTTTTTAGTAAACTTCATAATCCACTTTTTATATGGTTAAATGAGATGTCTATGAACTAATTGTTGAGGTGCAATAATGAATTTTATTTACAATTTATGTATGATTTTACAGATTTCAGTGATGTACCTTTAAGATAAATCACGTTTATGGCCAAAAAGTTAATTTAAACGAATTGAATGCTTTTACATGCAGTTCTGAAGAAGACCAAAGTGAATTGGTTGAAAGCGCTAAACTGCATTTAGCGTTTTTTGTTTGTCCGTTGAGTTATATGTAAGTTCTCTTGTTCCTGTGTTCTGTGGATGTTACAGTTTGTGTTCCGGTTGGCGTTATGTGGATTAAACAAGTATTTTAAGAATTGGAGAGTTGTCTCTTGGAACTGTTACGCTTATTGGTAGACACCGGGGTGTTTTTTCAAAGGTTTGCATTCTTTTGGAATCCTGTTTAAGCACAGATTATGTTCAAGCATTTGTTCTGGTTAATCTGTAGTTTGGTGATGAAGAGTTCTGCATTATTGAATTGTGGTGGTTGAATTAACCGTTACAGAGTATTTTTGTAAAGGACTGCTATCCCACCTCCTTTCCTTGTAGTACGGTCTAACCGGTGAATATTATATCCTGGAGGTAGTATCTCATTATCAGTAGTAATAGGTTAGTACAGTCTAACCGGTGAATATTATATCCTGGAGGTAGTATCTCATTATCAGTAGTACTAGGTTAGTACGGTCGAACCGGTGAATATTAAATCCTGGAGGTAGTATCTCATTGTCAGTAGTACTAGGTTAGTACAGTCTAACCGGTGAATATTATATCCTGAAGGTAGTATCTCATTATCAGTAGTACTAGGTTAGTACGGTCTAAACTGTGAATATTATATCCTGGAGGTGGTATCTCATTATCAGTAGTGCTAGGTTAGTACAGTCTAACCGGTGAATATTATATCCTGGAGGTAATATCTCATTATCAGTAGTACTAGGTTAGTACAGTCTAACCGGTGAATATTATATCCTGGAGGTAGTATCTCATTATCAGTAGCACTAGGTTAGTACGGTATAACCGGTGAATATTATATCCTGGAGGTAGTATCTCATTATCAGTAGTACTAGGTTAGTACGGTCTAACCGGTGAATATTATATCCTGGAGGTAGTATCTCATTATCAGTAGTACTAGGTTAGTACAGCCTAACCAGTGAATATTATATCCTGGAGGTAGTATCTCATTATCAGTAGTACTAGGTTAGTACAGTCTAACCGGTGAATATTATATCCTGGAGGTACTATCTTATTATCAGTAGTACTAGGTTAGTACGGTGTAACCGGTGAATATTATATCCTGGGTAGTATCTCAGTATCAGTAGTACTAGGTTGATGCGGTCTAACCAGTGAATATTATATCCTGGAGGTGGTATCTCTTATCAGTAGTACTAGGTTGATGCGGTCTAACCGGTGAATATTCTATCCTGGTGGTAGTATCTCATTACCAATAGTACTAGGTTAGTATGGTAAAACCGGTGAATATTATATCTTGGAGGTAGTAACTCATTATGAGTAGTACTAGGTTAGTATGGTCTAACCGGTGAATATTGTATCCTGGACATAGTATCTCATTATCAGTAGTACTAGGTTCGTACGGTCCAACCGGTGAATATTATATCCTGGAGGTCATATCTCATTATCAGTACCGGTTTC